>NC_092869.1:46695167-46853516 GCF_032062135.1 Pyxicephalus adspersus | reverse complement strand
GAGTGATCAGAAGGGGAATTTGAACGGCACATGAGTGATCAGAAGGGGACAATCAATGGAACATGAGTGACTTTCAACAATAAATGTGTACTGTAGTCTTTGTCATGGAAAAATAAGACATCCCCTGAAAATAAGACCCAGGGCATATTTTGGCATTTCAAAAAATATAAGAGAGTGCCTTATAATGGGGGAAACAGGGTAGTTCAAACAAAGTATATACAATCATGCATATAGTATAAATACAGGTATTCTGTTATGGATAAAAGATTACATCAAAAGTTGTTCACTGAAACAAAAACATATAAATTGTTATATTGAGTTCATGACCAATATTTGATAACGGTCAATAAGCTTTAGGTGAATTTAAAATTGTGATTCCTAAATTGTTTAGGGTTTATTTAGAAAATAGGATAACTTCCATTTTTTTGTTATTTGGGAAAGATCGTCAATGCTTTTTTGGAGGGTAATAGTCCCATATTTTTTTGTTTAGCTGGACATAAAGGAAAAAGATGCTGCTGGTTTAGCATATGTATTTTTGCTTTTTTTTTTTGGTTGGATGTGCTGGTGGTATGATATTCTGTTGTTTTCTGCCTGGATTTACTTTTGCTTGTGACCCTGGCGCTTGTCTTAACTCTTTGTATACCTTGTTTGGTGAACTGATACCTGTGCATGACTCCTGGCTCCTTTTCCCGACTCTCGTCTGCTAGATTCTCCTGTACTGCTTATCTGCCAGGATCACCTGGCAACTGATCCTGGACTGGCTGACTATTGTGTCCCCTGTCCTGCTTTGTAAACTCCTGCCCTCTGTCAGTCCTTCCCAGATGCCATCCTTTTTACACTTACCGTATAAACTCGAGTATAAGTCGAGGTTCCTATTTTTACCTTGGAAAACAGGAAAAATTGATTGACTCGAGTATAAGATGAAAGTGGAAAATGCTGCAGCTACTGGCAAGTTTCAATATTCAAAATAAACACCAATAAAATAACATTAATTGAGGCATCACTGGGGTGTTTGTTTTTAAATATTTATTTCAATATTTATTTAAGAAAGAAAAACAGTAAACTAGTCATCACGCTATAACGCTGATATACTGTCCAAAGTCCATAATCATGTGACTAGCTGTCACTCAAATAGGTTCACAATCCAATGTCCCTACCATAGCCATATGTCATTAATACAGTCTAAAGTCAATTTTAGGGGGAAGCCTAACAACCCTATTGTCTATAAGACTAAGCCTTCCATAGCAAAAAAAAAAAAAACTTTGCCTATTCGGGGAAAAAAAGCTGTTGGTTTTCACCCCCCAATCCATCATTGTATATACCTGAATTTTGTTCACTCTTCTGCCCTTATCTATGTACTATACTATACAATTTAACCTATCTTCATAAAAAAAATCTAAAATGAGTTTGTCACCAGTATTTATAGTTACAGACTGTCTGCACTTTGTTATTATTGCAATCTCACCTGCTGGGTGATGATCGCATTCTACACTGCTCTCTGCACACGCTAAGGACGCGGACACACTCCAAACCATGCCCTGCTCTGTTCCAGGCTTCCTACAGGGCACCGTATTAAAGTTCCGTCCTGGAGCTACATCACGCGGGTCTCAGGCTGAAGAAGCTGTTGCGGCAAGGTAAGTACACTGTATTTCAGAAGCAATAGGACGGGCAAACGGGCCACCCCACCCCTCTTCCAGCACGGCTTCCCGGCAAGGTACTTCAGCTCTGTTTGGGTCACCATGCCGGGGAGCCTGACTGGAGTATAAGTCGAGGGTGACTTTTGTAGCAAATTTTTGGTGCTGAAAAAGTCAACCTATACTCGGGTATATACGGTAAGTCTTGGGGGTAACTGTGTGCTGGGATCTCCCGAGGCTTACTATAGGGGTTGGACTGGGAGATTGGCATCTGGTGGGCACTGGCACCAGACCAAGGCCTTACACAATAATATCCATTGCTCCCTAGTACTAGCATAGAAAACTGCACTGCTACCCACTCGCTATAAATTGCTGATTGATCCCACATGGCTATTTAAGAATAAAGCAACATGGTTAAATATATGTTGTCTCTTCTCTTACAGCCCTCTGACCAGCAATAAGTATTTCTAAGTCCGTTCTGACACACGTGCGGAATATTCTTATTCAGGTCAGTGGAAAGGCCACCTCATTGCATTCTGTTATTATAAAAACATCAGCACACAGATGCATCTCGGCTTACGAGATGAGACTTTCTGGGCAACGAGCCTGATCGGTATTGGTTGAGTACCGCAGTAAAAGCCTGACACAGCACTGTGAAAGTCAGAGATAGTGTGAAAATGTATTTGCTCAGAAAAGAATCTCATGTATATAGTTTATCAAGAAAACACTTCATCCCAATACATTTATCTCCCTTTAATCCAAAATACACAGACATTTAAATTGCATTTAAAACTACCATTGGCACAAATTGTGTTAGCAATTGACGGCGTTGCTGCAACCGGTTTACTTTTTTTTTTTTTTTTGGGTTCTGTTTTGCTTTTTCGTTTTGAGTTATTTTATTTTAATGAGGCTGTTGTTGTTCTTTTTGTATTTCCTTGTTTAATATTGCAACATTGACAGTCCATTAAGCTCATATTATAGCTTTGTCTATTTATGCTTTGCAGCTAAGAGTGAGAATGCCAAATATGGTTTTGCAGTTGTGGTCACCATCCAAGAGCAAATGAAACATATGAATGAATTAAACAAGTGCCAATGGCTCTAAGGTCTATGAGAAATACACTGACATCATGTTTTCCTACTGGTTCATTAAAGTCATTTCTGAGTTAAGGTCGGTGGTAGCTGTTAGGCTGCAGAGGGATTAAAAGCCAAACGTGCATCACTTGACTCTTGTAAAACTAATTGCGTTATATATAAAGAAGGTTGTTTTACATTATGTTAAAGAGCCAGTCCATTTCTAAAGGTTTCACAGTGTCTATAGCCTACTTTTTTTGTTTTATTTTGCTGTGTTTAAAATTAAAACAGTTTAGGCCAATGTGAGGTTTTTACTGATGTCTGGGGGAACTCTCCAGTTATGTCTTGGTGGTCAATGCCAAAATTTACCAGTTGGTATCAGAACAGGTATAGAGAAATATTTCAATGAGGAATGTCCATGATAGGAATGCATTCTTGAAGCAAGCAGACCTTGTAATTGAGGAAGGGTGCTTGAAGTGACCACAGATAGCCCCCGTGTAGAACTCATTAGAATAAAAGACAAACGACATTAGCAGCGGTCCAACATGTTGGAAAGCCAACGATTCATTGTGACAAAAGATGAAGGATGAAGAACACTTATATAGCCAAAGAAATTACCCTTAAAACCTTTTCTATTTTTCAGTTAAGTATGTTTGCTTGTTTGGAGCAATTTCCACCAGGAACAACAGAGGGTCCATCCCTTTTCCACCCTATTCAAAAGGAGAAACATGTTTGACTAATGATTGGCTATGGTTCTTCATATCTTTCAGAGAATTCAGTTATGCAAACAAAACTCTCTTACTGGACATTTAATTATTTTATATCCATGGACCCACAGGAAACAAAAGGTATAGGGAGGATTGGCACTGCAAGATAAGTTACATAGTTACATGGTTAGGTTGAAAAAACACATAAGTCCATCTACTAGGACAGGGGTCAGCAACCTTTACTATCAAAAGAGCCATTTTGCCTCCTCTTCCACTAAAAAAAATAGTCTGGAGCCGCAAAACATAACACAGTTTATAAACTTTTAAAAGTTTTAATATTTTTTTAATTTTACCTGTTACAAGTGTGCATGTGTAGGCCTACTTTGAAATAAATTAAACACTGAACTATGCCCCTAGAAGCCCCCAGCTTCTAACGTATCATCCTGTTACATTAGCTGGAGGCTTCTAACGTAACAGGGTAGATTATTTTGATGGGCAGAGTTCTTTATGTTCTGACGATGCCTTAGCGATGAAATTTTAAGGGGTGTTAGCCACAGGTGTCCCTCATTTGCAGCTTTAATTTTGCTCACCTGTACCCCCTAATCTTGAGTAATTGGGGTTCAGGTGCTAGAAGCCTCCAGCAATGTGTAACAGGGTAGATTATTTTGATGGGCAGAGTTCTTTATTTTCTGCCGATGCCTTAGCGATTCAATTGTAGGTGGTGTTAGCCATAAGTGTCCCCCACTTGCACCTCTATTTTGGTCACCTGTACCGCCTCCCCCCCGTTCCAGAGAAATTGGGGTTCAGATGCTAGATGCTTCCAGCAATGTGTAACAGGGTAGATTTTTTTGATAGGCAGAGATTTTATGAATTTTTAGGAGGTGTTAACCACAGGTGTCCCGTACTTGCACCTCAAATTTTTTTCACCTGTACCCCCGTTTCCAGATAAATTGGGGTTTAGGTGCTAGAAGCCTCCAACAATGTGTAACAGGGTAGGGGTTTTTGATGGGTGGAGTTTTTAGGAGGTGTTAGCCACAGGTGTCCCCCACTTGCACCTCTAATTTTGTTCACCTGTACCCCCTTCCTGTTCCAGAGAAATTGGGGTTCAGGTGCCTTCAGCAATGTGTAACGGTAGACTTTTTTGATGGGCAGAGTTATTTATGTTCTGATGATAGCCTAACAATTAAATTTTAGGGGGTGTTAGTCACAGGTGTCCCCCACTTGCACCTACATTTTTGGTTTTGTACATCTCCCCATTCCAGAGGAATTGGGGTTCAAAGGAGGGGGATGTCATTGTACACACCCATTTGTACACGTCCCATGGTAGATTTATTTCACTGGTAGATTTTTTTCATTAGAACACCGGATAGGGAATCCCCCTCCTCCGCAGTGTCTTGGGAGGAAGGGGATCCCCCATCAGAGATCTCCCCGCGGCAGCCGAAGGGAGCCACAACAAGGAGGCAGAAGAGCTGCATGCGGCTCCGGAGCCGCAGGTTGCAGACCCCTGTACTAAGGAAATAAACCTCCAGGTAAATAACCAGATCCCAGATTTAAAACCCTATGGACATAGTTGATCCAGAGGAAAGAAAAAAAAAAAAAAACCTTGGTACAATTTGCACCAGCAGGGGAAAACAATTGCTTACTGATCCCATGAGACAATCGGATGTTCCCTGGATCAGCAGTCTCTGTTATCTTTACTTCAAAACTTTTAACACCTAGTTATATTCTGTGCTTTTAGAAAAGCATTCATCTTTTTATAGTATAAAGTTCACTATGATTGGTAACTTGCAACCAAACTTTCTTTTCAGTGTTGGGTCCTGGGTTCAGAGCTTTCAAAATTTGCATTACTATTTTGTGCTTGACTGGATGTCCTCCAGTACTCCGATCCAATTGAAATGGAAGCTTACTTGGAAATTAACTATAGTTACAATGTAATACAAGTATGTGTTTATTGTGCAGGAAAGGATTGATAAGAATGTTTCTCTGCACTTTTTACAGTGCTATGTTAAATTCTTGAAATATGAAAGTAGCTTTTGGGTAAGAGGAACATGTATTGTGGATACTATCTTGGATTTTGTTGTCAAGGACCCAATAGGAATTTTCCTTCCTGCAGGTGGGGTGGTATGTATGTGTATTAGTGCCACCCAAAGTCCCAGTTATGAATTTTTTTGGGGTAATTGTTTAAGAACTATAGCTACAATAAACTATATATGAATAAAAAGCAATTTACATTTACCAAAATTTCAGCAAAAATTTGAAGTATTTTACAAAACTTGGCCATTTTGGCAAAATCATATCATACAAAGGGCATTAAGTGAAACAACCTTAACTCCATAAATATAACTCTTTGGGGTTATATTTCCATTTCCAGATAGAATATAAACTAAATAATATATATGAATAATGATATTTATATATTTAAAAAAAATGTAAATGTTAGATGTTTATCTGTCCGGCAATCCTATGCTGTGCACCATCGCAGTATAAAACACTGTTTATTCTGTCAGAGATGTAATTTGCAGCAGCCAGGTGAACTAAGATAGTGGCAGCCCCTGCATCCCTTTAGCCGTGCAGTCTGATGTATTTTATCAGCATCCTCCGTACCAATCTGTAGGGTTGTGCTCAGCTGAAGGAGATTTAGGAGGTAACTTGGCCCCTGACTCAGTCCTGCACTGCTATTGGCTGCTGGGACTTTATAGCCTCTCTGCTCCCAGTCACCAGTGCTTGTTGTAGCGTTATGCTAGGCTGACTTGCTGCTGGTGTGAATTTATCTGATTTACTGTTCCTGACCAATTGTTTGTAGGCAGCCAGGACCGACCTTTTGACTGTGACCCCGACTCTGTTTGTGTTTTGCCCCTATGTACTTTTAGTGGACAGATATTCTCTTTATGACCTCTGCTCTGTATTCTGGACTTGTCTCTGTATCTGTGAGCTCCTGGTCCTCTGCCAGCCCATTCCCAGACACCATCCCTTGCCCAGTAAGTCCTGAGGGCAACCGAGTGCTGGGGGACGCAACCCGTCCTGAGGCTGAGCGGGGGCTTACTAAATGAGAAGACTGCGGTGTTAGATTGGGGGACTGGTATCTGGTGAGGACAGGTGCTGACCAGGGCCCTACAATACTATAAAGAGTATATAAACTAAATATTAGCTCACCTTCTTTTATGCCAACCAACCTTTTATCCCCCTCACCACCCTTTTTTGTTATTTTATTATAAATTTTACAAGAGCTTAATTGTCCTACAAGATAGTTGAATTTTATTAATTTTGTGTGTTACTGCTACAACACTGACTTTAATCATTATTTATATTTGACATTTCAATTAATTTCATTATCACTAGAATTTAATTAGTAGAGTGACACCATCTATACCCAGAAAATGGACAGTCCCACTTTATCTATATTAAATAATTTGTTCTCCAATAAAACTGATGGACTTGGGACATATGGTGTCCAATCTGTTTTGACAATGACCCAAATTGAAACCTGAGCCTTTCAGGCAGACAGGTTGCCAAGCTCCGTGTTTTGCTGTAAATTGAAAAGCTACCAAAGCATTTTTCAACCACTGCTCTCTTCTAGGTACATTTTTTTTAAGCCTTGTGCATGCCTTATAAATCAATTCAAGTTCAAAAGCCAGTTTAATTTCTGTCTTTAAGTCTCGTGCTTTGATATGCAGGCGGTGTTTTGAAATTTTATGTCTCATGCTAAAAGATTTTTATTGTTTGGTGCCCTAGAATTTATCCAAAAAAACACAGCTGGTCCTGCGTATGACAGATTGTAATGTTTGCTATGCTCCACAAACCCTTCATAGTCACTCTTGTACAGATGCCTCTCTAAAGCTTTTCCAGTGATCTGTCAGACCAGGCTGCGGGCCTCTGCTTAGGCAATATCTATTTTCTGTGCTGTTGGTAAGAAAGCTAATTTTCCATAAACCAGAGCTTGGAATTAAATCAGAGTAGCTCTGGCATCTATTAATGAATAGGCTTCGCTTGTTTGTAGGGGTAGACCAGCTGCCAGCATAGCAAACTCAGACATAGAGCTAGTCAAAAATACAAGAAAATGCATAAATGCAAATCTTAGTCATCTGTCACGGATATCAAGTGTCCTTCTAAGTGTTTCAAAATAGATAGGGACTGGAAATATTTTACATCAAAATATGGTATGTGGCTTGTTCATAATATAGAGTACCCTGCCTCAACTGTTTTACTCCTGAGAAACCCCGAATATTCTGGTCTCTCAACCGTGTAACAACTAAATTATTGGGGGTCAGTGGGGAAAAAAATCCACCTAAATTGGTGGCCAGTAAAACGAGTGCCCCTGTAGGGCCCTGGTCCAGCACCAGTGCTTGCCAGACACCAGTCCTCCGATCTTTTGCCACACATCCAAGGCAAACCAACACTCAACATTGGGAGGTTAGTTGCACCCTCCCAACACATGATTGCCCCCAGGACTTCTGCATGCAAGGGATGGTGTCTGGGGAAAACTAATAGAGATCCAGGATCCCACAGATAATGCATTACAAACGATTCCAGCAAAGAAAAGTCCAGAATACAGAGCCAGAGTTCATGCATAGCTAACCAGTCCACCACATGAGGTAGAAAAAAGAGTTGGGGTCACAGGCACGAGGTGGGTCCAGGCAACATACAATCAGAGTCAGGAAATGAGAAAAGTCAACAATAGTTGTTTGAACAAATAAATTCAGCAGAAGCAGGTCAGCCCAGCCTAACCCAGCCAACTGGTGACTGTGAGAACAAGGGCTAAAAAACCCCAGAAGCCAATGGCAAGCCAGGATGAAGGAGCAACTTGCTTCTATATTCCCCTTTGCACATCTTTGGAGTACGTGCTGGGGGATGCTGAGAAAGTCACATCTCAGGTTGCACGGCTAAAGTGAAGCAGGAGATGCTCCGATTTCCTTATTCTCCTTTGTTGCCACAAATGACACCACTGGACCTAATAAACAGGGTGAGATACTGTGGTGGCACACAGTGCAGAATTGCCTGCCAGATAAACATCCCCTAACAGCCCCTCTTACAGTTGTGGATAGAATGCCACCATTTTAAACAACTTTAGAGATCATTGGTGTTTTGCAGCTGGCCCTTGCACATGGCTTTGGCCCCAGAAATATGAAGGTGCAATTAAATGCAACCCAAAGATCGATGGTGTCATTAAACTGGCTCTTCTTCATGGCTTTTGGCCCCAGAACTATGCAACCATAATCAAACATTGGTTTAACCAGCTTCTGTTCAAAGAACCCCTAGCAACCTATGAAGGAACTCTAACTGAGACTAGGAATGAACTATATGGTATTGGCGTTATTGGTTATGTTGTTATCAGAACAGTATTAAAGGGAAATTCTTCAAATAAGGACAGTTGCTCTAACATTACCTGGCTATAAAGAGATTTTTTGAAAAATGTGCAGTCACTTCCCACTGTGTCAACAGAACAAGAAAAGAAGGGGAATCTCCTCAATGGTAATTATATCATTCTCTATTGACAACCTTCATAAATCATCTTGCCATTGGATCAGCGCGATCAAGACCTAGAACTTTTGGAAGGTTGATGAAAGAACTTTCATTGCAGTTGGCTATTTCAGCTGATAAAGATGATGCCACCATCTGAAGGAAATGTTACAATTATCCCATTGCAGAAAATTCTCTGCAGAAACTATTTTCATCCCTTGGCATAGATTTACCATGTAATGAGCTAGTTCTCTCCTCATCCTTTCCTTATATTTATTCAGCTACTTGTTTTACAAAATGCCCATTTCAATCAAATGAGAAAGAAGAACACAGTATGGGGCTAGGAATATCCACAATGGTCTGTAACATCATGTCTTGCCCATGCAGATATAAATGTACAATGGGACCGAATTTTCTAAAAGAGTGTAGGCTTTTCACTTAGCACGGTGATATTTTAATAAGCTTGGTGAGTGTGGTGGAAATTCCCCTTGAACAAATATAATGAAGGATAAGAAGGAAGAGAAAAAGCAGGGTTTAACAAGGGTTGGCACCTAGTTCTATAACAACTCACATTATACTACAGCCACTACCAACACTATAAAATACTATACCCTTGAACAAATACCCAATCACATGCCAGGAAATCTAAAAAGAAAATCAAGAACTTTGCCTGCAGCTGGCAGGGTTCAAGCCAAGGGGTTGTGGAAAATTCCAAGCATAGCAGCTCCAAGAGCTTCTGAAAAAAAGATGCATCAGGGTTCATTTACTATGACAAAACTGTAGGCTGTTTACTTAGCTAAGTGATTCACCCCGTGCAGGAGATATTTACGATTAATATGAAGTTGAGGTCTCCTGATTTCATCCATCCAATGATATACAAGCAAAAATCCATTTTTTTAGATTTCTGTATATATGACTGGGTCTTCTTTTCAACGTTAATATTTGTCACTATAAGCTAAGTGAATTATCCCTTGGGAGAGCTTTTTCACTTAGCTTGGTGAATATAGTGAAGTGTTTCTACCATTTAACCATAGATGAGCATAAAACTTTTGTTTTAGATTTCCTTGCATTTGATGGGGTCATCTTTGCAAACTTTCACTGCATTCACTAAGCTAAGTGAAATATTCCTTGAAAAGGGATAATTCAAGTGAACAGCCTATTCCTTTAGTAAATCAACCCAATGTTCTTTAGTTATACATAGATCATATTTAACTTGAAATAAAGAAGTTCTGCTTTAAGAATAGTGACTGACACGGTGAACTGCAATTTTCCCTAGTAGCTTTATGCAGAAGTTTTTCTTACATACAAAATATGTTCATTTTGCAGTTATTTCATGCTGCGTGAGTTTTTATTCTTTTTTTTTTTTTTTTTTTTTTCTTCCCTAGTGCTACTTATCATCTTCTTTTTTTATTATGTGACCTTTATTTTCCAGGTTCTTTCCTCGCACTAAACTAAAAGTGACACTTGTGAATGTTGAGCAAAAACAAATTTGTTTAGCTCTAGGACAGCACTCCTAAACGTTATGTTAGGTAGGAAGTGTAGAGAGTGGCTTTTGATGTCCTGCATGCTTCATCAGCTCTTCTGGATGAGCGGAGACCGCTGTCTACATTTCATTTCAGATAGTGATGTAAATCATCGGCTGTTTGTGAATTTCACCTTCAGATCCGGTGCAGGAATACCTCACATCACCCCGCTAAATGACAAAACTGCGCTTAAAGCTGCTTCATAGCAAATAATTTAAAGAACGGGTAAATCCGAGTTTTACTTTTTGAGTCTGAGCATTTTGAGAAGTTCCAAAGATTACCTGTTGATCTTGTTTTTGTTGGATCCTGTGAGATGAATTGATTTCAAACAATGTTATATCACATTCTGCTGATTTTAGGTATTTTCTGGAAACTAATAATTACCCCACTCCAATAGAGAAAGGATGATATAGTGGTATGCTGGCATCATTTTATGGGAAGTTGGGTGGGGAGGACAAGTGAGCTACACCCCACTATGTTCTCCTCAATAGGAAAGCACAGTTTTCATTCTGGCAGGCCAGATGGATGAACAACATTTGGGGACTGCTGTACACACTCTAGATCAGTGTTTCTCAACTAGGGTTCCTCCAGAAGTTGCTAGGGGTTCCTTCAGCCATAAACAATTGGACTTCTCAGGTCATATAAGGAGACATCAAAGTCCTGGATAGCTGCAGTTTTTGGGTGTGGAAACGCCTCAAATAGGAAACTTTGGTAAAGCACATAAACGACCCCCGTCTAGAGCCTTAGCTTGCCTGATGATGAGACATCCCTGCCAGGGGGTTGGGTTGGCCTATAGGGCTTCTATCCCCCACTGGATAATTATGACCAAAAACCCAGCAACTTGGTCGGTAAATTGACATGCACTCCATTGCCAATGAAATTGGTACAGTTGGTGTGCTTCTTCCTCAAGGGATGGAACTTAGATAGTGGTACAGAGCATAGATCCAATTTTCCCATTTTACTATGGTGGGAACCTTGAAATAACATTCAGGTCTTCAGGGAACCCCAGCTCACAGTATATTAGTGTGGTGGTCAGTGGGAAGGATGCCCCTTACATTGCTGGCTAGTGGGGAAAGTGTCAACCTTCCAGATGGTTGCAAAGGTAAGCTTGGTCTTCAAATCTCATTAAAAGACCACACAGTGCATGAATTACCTTCTCATGTGATTTGGGTCATGTAACTTTCCCTGGGATCTTTCTCGAAGAATGATTTTATTTCACTCACCCAGCAACCACAAGTCAGGGGAAAGGTAAGAATATTACCCCCATTCCCAAATGGGGGATTTTAATTCTTGAAACGTAATTCAGAATTTTGGCAAGCAGAGTAGGGTCAATGTTAAAGGCTCACTGTACCAATGTTGTGGATGTGGTCAAGATCTGAGTTTAGGTGATTCATATAAGGACCTTTTTTTTAACTCGAAGATCTCTAAGAAGAAAGTTTTTCCAAGCCCCTGTTTCTGAATCTTTTATCAAATTTGTAAACGTTGAACTACAAATTCAACTTATTACCATTTCTGTTTATCTTCCCCTCAAACCATAAATAGATCATTGAACCTAGATATGGACTATGAAGGAACCTGTACTTGGTTATTGGGAAAGCCATTATTCCAACATGGACTGGTGGGTGCACCATGATTGTATGGCACCTAAGCCCTGTGTCTTTGCTGGGCAAGCTAAGAAGTAAAAAGTTGGGTTTGTCTTCAAAATTTCTAAAGAACACACAGGTTAAAGTACCATTTAAAAGGTATTTAAACAACTTGTACAGTATTGGAAAAGAAAGTGAATATCATCTGAATGAACATTTGTTATTGAAGAGGAGCGAGTTATCTTGCATATTCATAGCACACAGAAAAAGGCTGCTTTGGAAGAAGGAAAGTTGTTATTAATGAAGCAGCTTTAGTGGCAAAAATTCAATACCGAGCAGAGAGAACAATTTGCTATGGTAAGATCTCTCCTGAGACAACCTCTTAAAATCTTGTTGAGAGAAAATTTACTTTATTTTTCATTTTGATATTTGTTTTTAAAGAGATGCCAGGCAGTACAAGTGGTACAATGATCATTCTGAAATGGTCATTATGGCACAGGTGCAAGCTTGTTTGTTTGTGCATCCTAATAGAGATTTCAATGAGTCTCCATGTCCAATATTCTATTCAATTACAGTTTTGGTACATAAATTGAATCCTTTGTGCAATACATATTTTAAACCACAATCATATGTTCATAAAAAGGTGAATCAAACTGTTTCTGTTTTGGTCACATTCAGTGCCAAAGTGTTTCTAAATCAAGAATGAAAATATATATATTGCAAATTACCAGTGCTATTCTGGTTTGGATTCTAAAGGGTTCCCATTGGCTGATAGTCACCAGGGACAGAATTGTTCCTAATAACCGCCTGCTTGCTGTATACAATAATAATGAGCTCACAACCAGTTACTGTTGGCACCATTGGCTGTGAGCTTGTTGGGTATACATACCAGCACATAGCTGTTACAGGATCCACATTCAGTGCTTACTTTGCCAAAGATGTAAGTTTGGATTCAATATGTTAAGTTCAAATGTTTGCTTTATTTCAGCCAAAAAATCCTGAAAACTAAACCATGGCAACTTTGAACAATGCTACATACCAGTCCTTAGAGGTTGTGGCTGCATTGATTTTTTGTCTTTCATACCTTTCTTCCTTTTTTCCAATGTTACTTTTACCAGCAGGGATCATAGTCTACAAAGAGAAATGGGCAGGTCCTAAAATACTGGTTGGAAATTCAGTTTGGAGGAGGCAAAGTTCACAGAAGTTGCAAGGTCACTTCATCATGGTATGTTAAGCAGTTTTCCAACAAGGGAGCATGCAGGTAGGTTTGCTTACATTTTGGGGTTGTTTTGGAATCTGAGACGGTGACCAATTGTTAGAAGAAAATGGGATGGAATTGTTGGCAACGTCTAACATGACTGTGGAGTCCACAAAGTGATAGCTTGGGTAAACAGATGTTTAGCATTAGTTTTACAGGATTACGTTGTCTGAAATTGGATGAGTAGATTGAGGGGTGAGTGTTTGGAACTCTACAATGGAGAAAACTTAAGATTGAATTCAGTTATTGTATATTGTTGTATTAGCAGTGTTTCTCAACTAGGATTCCTTCTGAGGTTGCTGGGGGTTCCTCGAGCAATCAATAATTTGTGTCTTCCAGATCGATTTAAGTGACACCAATGATCTTTTTGGCTATCTGTAAAGGTGACATTCTTTCCACTGGCCAGCAATGTAAGAGGAATTCTTTCCACTG
The DNA here is from genome assembly GCF_032062135.1 of Pyxicephalus adspersus. Classification (NCBI taxonomy): domain Eukaryota; kingdom Metazoa; phylum Chordata; class Amphibia; order Anura; family Pyxicephalidae; genus Pyxicephalus; species Pyxicephalus adspersus. The sequence goes on along the minus strand of NC_092869.1, from coordinate 46,839,851 downwards.
ACCACCACACTAATATACTGTGAGCTGTGGATATAGTAAATATAGAAGAGGTTCTCCAAGACCTGAAAGTTATTTCAAGGGTTCCGTTGTGATAAAAAGGTTGAGAAACATTGGTATAATGCATCCAAAAAATAGATTAAAATTCTGTTTGAATGACTTTGTATTCACTAAAGTGCAAAGTCCACTATTGGCTCCCTAGGCCCTTGAATTTTTTTAAGATCAAAATCATGGTTCCAGTCTCAGTAGAAGACAGAAGACAACCAAGAATAGGCATTCTGTATAACTCTAAGGGTTTTACAAGCCTATAGGGAAATTCCGGACCTTTTGGATAAACTCTTTTAAAATATTTTTTTTAACAAATGCAGATTTAGCTCTTTCTAAACTCTTTTTTTTTTCTCCTTTTATCTAAGTAATCAAATATTAAATCATTAATATACTGCCTGTAATTACATTCACAAGATATTTAAGCTGATTATCTATGATCTACCGCTACCAAGAGGGACATTTTAAAAAAAAAAAAAAAAAAAAAAAAAAAAAAAAAAAAAGGCAAAGAATAAAATTTAATGCACTTGAAGGAAATTGCCAATTTTTGAATAAAGTCACCCGGGACAGCTAATGCCAGCAATCATTTATTTTAATTATTGTAATCTAGCAGCCTTTTAATTAAAACAGCACAGCCATTCTGTGATTAGACGGACTTACAGTAATATTTGAAATGAGATGGATGGATGTTTATTTTCCATCATCTCCCTGTAATTCTGAGGATCTTCTGCCGGCTGACAGATACGGTGCCAAGCAAATAAGCATTCTGAGAGTGTCTCCCTCTTTCCTGCAGTAAGAAAACGAAGTTCATATGTCAAGAGCATCTTTACAGACAGCAGAAATGAGTCAACACAGCCATGGAAAGATGAACTGTGTCCTTCGCATTGAAAGTAGACTTCTGAGTGTTCTACTGACATCTGCTGGATACATAGGTCCCCAAGGACGTGTTGGATGAGCGGCATCTACACAACATCACCTCTAAACACATCTAAAACCAAAAGTAAAAATGTAATATTTTGCAGCTTACCAGTCCTAAAATGTACTGGCTGCACATTTCAAAATTTTTAAGGCTGAAAACATTTTCATAAAGTACAATAAATGTTTGTTGATCTTGCCAGAACCCCGTCTTTATTGTGTAAGCAACCAGTACCATCAATTCATCAGGCAATTGAGATGGACAGGTCAGCGGAATGCAAATATTTCTGCATTGGATCCAAGTTTGATGAATCAAGAAATCTGTAGAGTAAAATATGATTAGGAAAGTCCAAGTCAGAACTCATATCTTCAAAATAAAGGTTTAAATGGCCTCGGTTTGGAGCTCATTTTTTATTTATTGGCTCAACCGATCGTTTCAGCAGACATTGACAGCTGTCAAAATCAGTTGTTGGAATTGGCTAAAGCTCAGGCTTTACCTGTCAATGACACTAATGTTAGCATTTTAATGTTTCTCACATACAGTAAGACAACAAGAAAGTAAATGGAAGCCTATTAAAATGTATTATTACAATTAGTGATATTGTTATTAAAAAATTTAATAGAAGTGGAGATTTTTAGCCAAGGCTTCTAACTCACCATGACCACCTCCCGGGAGTTCTTGATGTTTACTTTGTGGGGCTGGGATGATAAGGAGGGACATTACTGTGGCACTGGATGACTTGGGGAGTACCGGGAAGCTTGCAGAAGTAGAGTATAAGTACTGATTTAATGTATGGCTTAGTCACTCGAGCCAGTGGAATTTACCAGTTTGCAACGACCACCGGTTGGATTGGCCATATGGCTCAACCAATGCAGCCACACTGCACTGATATCATTCAAGAGCTTACACACAGCCCTCTGTTGAAGATGAAGACGGATGTGACAATGCCAATGGCGATGCACCATTGGATGATCTCAAGCAGAGGCACTTTTGCCCACAGAAGGAATAACAGAACTCAAAATTGTAACTGGAGACACTGTAAGGATCAGCAATTGCTTTGTTATGTGTATTTACAATGACACACACTATACACACATATTATACATGAAATACACATCTACCCGAGCAGTTATGAAACCCCGTCTGAAAGCAATGCCCCAATGGAAAGAGAAACTGGTTTCTGCTGAGAAATAAATTGGAGGTGGTTAGCAGATTTTATAATGACTGGTGTTTGCATATATAGTGACTTACGTATTACTAATATGAATCCTATACAATGCATAGGGCAGGTTAATTATTAAAGGCTATGCCTGCTGGCCTTGAGACTCAAAGTGCCTGTTAGCAATGATGTAAATTATGCATAGACATTCATATATAAATATATATTTATGTTTGTTATTAGGTATATCTAAAAAATCGATCTATAAAAGTTTTTACAATTTTGGATAGTGTAGAAAATGTTTTTTTTCCTAACATTTGTGTCCATTTGTTGAGGAGTGTTTCTTCAATTCTGTTTTCAGAAACGTAGATGCCTTCCAAAGTGGAGGTAACCCACTCTTAGGCCTAGTGCACACCGGACAGATTTTGTTGCCATTTATCTTTCCAATAACATGACTGGTTTACCCAGAAGAGATGGCTGAAGATGCCCAGGTTTGGTATGTGAGGAGTTCATTAAATGCTCTTTGAGGTTCAGTGAACTCAATGTTTGATTAATTCGATTTAAAAGTATGAGTCATGAGAACAAATGATTGAAAGTTCTCCATTGTTGTATTCTAAGCTTGGTCCTTCAGTTCACCCCATTCCCACCTCAGAAAAGCAGAATATCGTTTAAATCCTATTGGACTGGCTATTGAGAATATTGGCCATATTGCTTAGTTGCCCATAAAAGTGGCAGTGGATCTTTTTGGGTGTAATAGGTTTTAGCTACTTTAAAACAGGTGTTCCCATACAAAACCTTTCCCCTTTTTCTGGTAACTAAAACTAAATTTAAATGTAAAAATATAAATTTAGAATTGTCCATTAATTTCAGTTTGAGTGGGGAAATGGTGGCGAAAGGCTGACTATCCCCAACAAAGGCTCAAACGATGAAAATGGTGGACCTTATGTCTTGTATGCGTGATAAAGAAATTTGATTCAACCTGGGGTGCATGGATGCTGTTTCGGGATTCCCATGAATGTAGACGCCACCTGGACCCTGCTCTTCAATTGCCAATAAAAGTTCTGTTGTTTTATCTTTGCTTTTTGAAAATGTATTTATTCAATGCTGTCATAATTGCTTTCTTCTTGTTATGGTTGAACATACAGCTCGGCTTGTATTGTGTATCATATACTTTTGTTTATTCTTTTTTATGTCTTGTTATTTTTATAATTGTCTTTACCCCTGTTTTCCTGTTCTTTTATATATGAATGTTTAAAAAAAAAACTGAAAAGGAGTCTAACTCTTTAATTGAAATCAAATACCCATAGATTTTTGTTATGCAAGTACACACTTAATTTACTGAACTGAATAAAGAAAAAGCCATCACATCTAAGAACTACAAAGCTTCAATAAATTACATTTTTGTATTTCAGGTGTCCAGATTACATAGTCAAAATGCAGAGAAGATAAATATCAGCAAAACTGGGATATATCCTAATGATTCATTTTTAGAACATGCAATATTGTGATGCATAGGTAGTAGAAAGAACACTGTAGTGATTTGCAAAAGGATTTAAACACTGCCAAAAATTAATTAATTTTGGAAAATTGCCATCCGTTTTCTTGCTGAGTGTGTCAATAGAGGGGATTAATAGTGACTGCCTTTGGCTCCAGCCGAAGATTAAAGAAGTAAAATTGAAGTATCTTCAATCAGGTCTAAACACAATCTCTAAAATCTCATAAAAGCTTTAACACAATAACGTAATTTCAAAAGTTGTTTAAAGTCTTTTTAAATCTAAGGTATTATAATAAACCCTGATGATCTTGCCATAAAGGTCCTTGGACAGGTGCTTCCTATTATGGTCTATCACTCAGTATCATGGCACCTCTGATATTGGCGGACAACTATCAGCCAACAGTAATGCTGTCCACTGGCTGCCATAAAAACCTACAGGAATTTACAGCAAGCCTTTCAATTTTTTTCCACCAAGTTCCATAAATGCAATTTCAAACCTTCTGTGGTTGGTCCGAACATCTAATTTCTGTATTCAACCACTTTGAATTTCAAATCTACCCTAAAACTTCTGAGGATGCAACATTCACGAATGGTGGCCGAATTCACAATACTACATATTCTTTAGGCTATAACCTTATACAGGAGTATGTTGAAGGCTCATTATACAATTCTCTGCATGTTTTACAACTCAATTCATGGGCCATTTTAGACTTATGGTTGACTGCAGTGTTTTTAATCCAGGCACAACCACTCTCCCAACTGCTCTCATTCCATTGGGAACCATTTTGTATACTCATTCGCATGTGATTGCATTGAGGATGTGGCGCAGCTCCGGGAAGCGGCATGCTGCTTTTGGCCTATTAATTTTCCTCCATTGGAGGAAGAACACATCACCAGTGCAAACTCGGTGGCAACATCTGCTAACGTAGTGGTATGTGGTGCAGTTTGCTCCTCCTGGGTGCATAACGGTTTGATATGCACCTGGGAGCGGCTAACCATGAACTTCCCAACCGGAAGTGTGAAAAGGGCCTAAATAACTTTTGGTGTTGACAAAAGCTCCTTGCTGAGGCTTTCCTGAAGATGGCTCTCTGCTTGTAACCCCCAGATACCCCTGTGCAGATGCCAGCCAACCAGGGATGGAATCAGAGTGAGGTTGATAGGAGACAATCTCAGTAATGGGGTAGGTCAACAACAGCTTGTGAACCTAACTCATCCTCAAGGTTGTTGCCTAGAATGATGCTTTTGAGTAATAGACTAAGTGGTCATGCAGTCGCCAGTTGTATGGCCGAGCCAAGCCCATACCTGACGCATACCCTTTTCCAGAAGTATGTAGGATTCTCGATGCATAATGCACTGAACGCTTTATAAAGTGGTATCCCAGCTGGCTCCATCTCGCATTTCTAACCAAAGATCACTATTAAAGGACTGGGAATGCACGCTTGCCCAGTGACTGGGGTTTAGCCTTTCTAATGGTCCATTAAACAACTTTAATAACTCAGCATACACAAGGAGAATCACCAACTCCCAACTGATTACTATTACATTATGTTTTCCATATGGAGGTGAAAATGTTCGTTTAAAGGCCATTCTATCATGTCTGAGGTCAGCCATCTATTTGTCATTTTTTTTTTCAAACGTTTCGGTCGATGTTTTCCAGCATGGAATATACACGCTCATTTTCTGGTCAGTTCTAAAAAGACGATCTATGCTGCCAATCACCCTTCCCACCTAAAATACAGCAGTCGGATCATTAAAGCTGACTTACATCTCACTAATGATCTTTTTGACTGAAAAATATTCCGTTCATGTCATGACAGGGCAGCTCATTGCATTGATCGGACATGATATTTACAACAAAATCTGATTACATTTCCCTTCGTTCTGGGCCATGGAATTCTGGATCCTGGAACTGGGCGTCGGTGGTCATGGATCTATTGAAGGGTTGAGCTCCTATTTACAATAAAATTATACTTCTATGATGAAAAATTCCAGGATTGTACACATTTCTATTGAATTAGAATACAATTCTCTTCTTAGGAATAGGAATGGAACTACACAATCATTATTATTTGTTTTTTATTTCGAAGTATGGAAAAAGTGTGTCCTTCAGCGGTGGTGAGAGCAGCTTAGTGCTTTATTTCAATTATAATTCAGCTTTAATACAGATGTAGACTCTAACTTAACTCCAACATTATTTTTACCATGTTTATGTGATTTCAAAGTCTTTTTGATAAATTATCCTGCCATGAAAGCCCTTGTTATTGCCGTTCCTAAGTGTCAGTGCTTAGTTTCTGTCGCTCAATTGTGCAATTTTGCATTGTTATCCGGTCCCAAAGCCTCCTGATATAGACTGCCTGTTGCCATTTTAACATTTATTATGCAGGCACGGTACATGTTTGTCAAAAAATTCATGTGGACATTGCGGGAGTGCACATAAATAGAATATACCTGGAAGAGATTATCAGCCTTAGTGGATAGATGAAAAACATTTTGCACTATTTTTTTAGCCGTCATTGTTTAATGTGTACAAAAATAGGCTTAAAAAAATGACCTAAAATCTATTTAACATCTATTTAACAAATACCAAGCTTTTCTTTTTTTAAACTGAGTCATACTCATGCTGTTATCTTTCTGGGTATATAGGCTTTAATGACCTCGTTAATGAATGGGTCAACCTAATGCATTTTCATATGGGCTCTCCGTGAACTTCTGGAATGTTGGCTGTTGGCAATCCCCAACATAATGCTGAGTGTAATTGATAAACCAGAAGCAGTTGTCTGTGTTATTTGCTATTCAGCCAAACAGCTGAAAACATAAGTAAAACAGCACACAGCTCTAGTAGTAAGAAAAATCAATCTGATTACCTTTTTTGCCACAGGGCTACATCCAGATACGACATCCTGGACAGCTATTCCCAGACTGGCTCCTAGATAATGCTGCATTGCAGGTACTATAGTTATTTCTTTTTTAAAGTAAACAGAGCGCAGTGTAGAATATCATTAAGAATTGGCAAAGTAGATCAGAAGATCCAAGTACAGAGCGCAATGCGATAAAGAGTTCTACAAATCTCTGAATATGTGGCAATGGTATGGAACGAGGGATCTCTGCATCCTACCCCCTTCTGTAGAATGTTCTCTATATCAGAGGGGGCAGCCAAGCATGAACATGTGGAGAGGCCATATAGGTTCAGGTCTAGGTCAGCCAATGAATTTTTTGTAATCTGGCTTATATATTTTTTACAACCCTATGGGTTAAAATTGGAAAGATGAAAAAATCCTGGGCACACATCAAGAACACACCTTAACCTTAGCATTTCATCTTTCTTGTTTATTATCTAAAAGCAGAGAACTTGTAGAAGAAGGTGATGTTAGTTGCACATTTTAATTGTTTTATATTTACTACATTCTTTTGTGAGAACATTGGATGGAGCTTCTGTCATTGTGTTCAGCCAGTGGGAGCACCTGTCCTTCAGCACCAGGGGAGATGGATGACGTCCGGTCTCTTATCGGATCATGCTACCTTTCAGATTTGTTCCAGCTTTGATCTAGGCATGTGCAGTGACGTTATCCGTAGCACAATATGACAGCTGTGTAGGCTCATCATATCATGCTACCTAACATCTCACTATTAGCATATTTAAATCTCATATTTGGAAATCTCTGGACCCTACAAAAGTAAATAAAAGCCCACTTATCCACTTATTAAAGGGGGCTTCACAATTTCAAAAATTCACTGAGGTCATGTTGTGGGGATGATGCCCTCCACAATAATTATGGCTTTACCCATCATTGGGGCAGTTGGTAATCCAATTTTGAAAGGGAACTACATTTTGCATGCTTTCTTTTTTGGAAAGCCAGATTCCAAAGATCCTTTATGATTAGGAGGAGGACACGAATGCCTATTGCCCCATTTACTATCCCATGTAGCTAACCTCATCCTCATATAGCTGACATCCTGGCTTTCATACTGCAAATTATAACACAAGAAAAGAAGACTATGAACTGATAGTCTCTCCCAAATTGATTTGGATATATGACTGACATCTCAGATGGTTAATGAGTAGAATATTGATTTTGTTGAATTTTAATTAGAAAATAAACAAACGTTGCGAGTAGTGACCGATTTTTGATGTTGTACTACATTCCGTGGGTGCATAGGTCTCAAAACGTCCGGTGGAAGCAGATTGTCTCTGTGAAACACTTCAAAAGAGGAATTGAGAGCTACCATCCAATATTTTGGGCGAATTGTTTTAAAATCTTCCCAAAATGTGTTTGTTTATTGGTGTTAATAAAAGAAGGATTACGTTGTAATTATTGTTTGGAAAATGTAATGCCTTTAACATTCACAATTTCTGGGTCTTTGGTATCTAGAATCCTGTTATTCAATTACAAAAATGTGTGAACCGTGAGTAAACACTGAGTCCCACACTTCCAATTGAATCCAATATGGGATAAAAATTGGTCAATCTTGAGAAACCCCCTATAACTTAATTTCCCCCTTTTCTATCAATCTTTGTCCTTTTTATCACATTTGCTACACAGTAATAATTTTATTTTTCCATTTTCTTGTAAAAGAATGAAATATTATTCTAATGTAATACATTTATTCAGGAAAACTTTTTCTTCTAAGTTAGATAAATATCTGAAATTGAAAATTCTAATTCTCTGCTAAATGTTCAAAAATTGGATTTGACACTTTAAAATCCCAAAGAAGATTGAAGTGGATAAAGTAGATGAGAGGTGTTTAGAGATTTCCTTTTTCTGTAAAAACAAATTTAAGCCCCTTAGCAATTCTTTGAAATTGTCTTTCTGTGTTTTTTATTGAATATTTTGAATTGTATATTTGCTGGAAGATCCCAAAGTTTATGATGAAAGTGCATGAAATATCTGTGTGAATATTTTACAGTAAACTTTGTGTCGTGTAGAGCTTGGCACAATGGTGCCGCATACAGAGCCAGCCCCCATGGATAATGTCACATGATCAGTGGCCACCCGTTGGCAGAGGAGGAACTTTGTGAAGTCAAAGAAGGCACAGGGAAGAAGGTGGATTCCAGGCTGGATAAATTCAGGTACGTATACTGTTTGCATTTTTCGATTTCAAGATTCAGGACAGGAAGGATGAAAACTATTAACGTGATGAAACCTAATGGTGTTCTACTATTCCCCTCACTGTTTAAAAGTAAAACGAGGTTTAGAAATACTCTATGTGAGGATTTTTTCTACATACAAGTTACATTCTAAAAACATTGAACAAAGCATCTCTTATGCTCATCTCCTTTCCCTGACTTGTTGCTTCCACTGTCAAGTTTAATGACTGTCAAAATGACAGCTGGGAGTTGCCATGTGAGGTGAAAGGATTTTTATAAGAAAAAGCAAAGAGATACAAAGTAACATTGCAACGTTTATATTGAAACGTCTGTATTGATATCTTAAACATGCTTCAATCTATATATGATGGTAGGTAAAGCAGCCTGATCAGATACAAGGTTGTGAACATTTTGTGTCTAGTCAATCAAAATTATTGTACAGGGTATAGCTCTCTTTTATGGAGATACTTATCTCCATAGAAAATTGGATGGAACTTTACTGGACTGTATGAAAACAAAGAAAATAAACCTAAAAATCCAAAGTTGGATTTATTCAGTGGCTTTATTATCTCTTGTTGGAAATGGCGCACCGCCATATCTGCTGAAATAAAGTTTAATTTCAGTAAAAATGCTACAAAGCCCCAACCAATGCCCTCAGAATAGTCAGTAAGCGAGACGTAATTGAATTAGTCTTTTTCTGTATTGACTAATTTCTTTACGCTGGGATTTCATGCAGACGCGCTCCTTTTCTAATTGTCCCACCTTTGTACACATTGCCAGCTATTCCCACTTGATTAATTTGCGCCATTGTTGAATATTCACTTGATTAAGTGTATTCATAGGAACGGCTAGGGCTAAATTTGACAATATGAGCTTCGGTGACAAACATAACTCAGGGAGGTGAAGGCTTTTAAGATGACTCCTAACCTTCAAGATTATTTGAACAAAAAATGTTTTACTTTTCCTTGTAAATGTTCAGTGAGATGGAAAAATATTTACATATATTTGCATTAAAAACAATGTTGGTAACCCACATCAAACCCAGGAAAATAAAGCAAAAGAAATCATTAGGAAATGTACTTAAAGTGGACCTGTTATCAGATAGATCTCGTCTTGCTTTGCCAGGCATGTGCCGTTGCCTTCATTTGAATTTCTCTGCAAAACAACAGCTCAGGAGCAGCGTTTCACAACCTTTTTATCATGGAGGAACCCCTGAAATTACTTTCAGGTCTCAGGGAGCCCCGTCTATAATTACTATCTCCACAGCTCACAGTATATTAGTGTGGTGGTAAGTGGGAAGATTTCCTCTTATGTTGTTGGCCAGTGGGAACAATGTCATCATTACAGATAGCCAAAAATATCATTGGAGTCACTTAAACTGACCTGAGAGGCGCAAATTGTTCATGGAAGCCCCAGCAACCTCTGGAGGAACTCAACGGTTCCATGGAACCCTGGCTGAGAAAAACTGACCCAGGGTCACCATTTATTTCCTGGATAGATGGGCTTTAAATCACCCCCAATGGTTCCAGAAGCTCCTTTAATTTCTCCTTGACCTCTTCTTGTGATACATATTACTCACTTAGTTTCCTTTTAATGGGTTAATGGGCCTTGTATCACGTTCCAATGTTTGAGTTGAAGCATTTGGGAATCTGCTAATAACAGTTTAGCTGGCACAGACTTTTCGAATGTTAAATGAACTTTTATTTGTTTATGATTAAAAAGCAATAAACACTTGCAAGTGTCATGTTGTTAATATGCAAAAATCCCATTGTTACTCGAGAAATTACAACTAAAAAGGGATTAGCTTTAACTTTTACAAGCATTGCAATGTTCATTAGCTTCACAGGTCGGGTGATCTTTAAATAGTCTATGATTATCAGCAACACAATTTTGTAATTGGAGAATGTTCAATGGGACAACTCCACCCAGTATACATGAGGCCTGATTTCTCAAAGCTCATGGGAGGTCATAGGAGAAACTGGGTGATCCAACAAATCTGGGATTTGTCTCTTAAAAATAATTTGGTATTAGATGGCAATTGTTTTCAGTCCTGGAGCAGATCTGTTCCAGGTTTGCTGAATCACCCAGGTTCTTCCATGGTAGTCTATCGTCTCCAGTCTTGGAAAGCATTAGAAATTCAGGTCCAATGCATTATATATATATATATATATATATATATATATATATATATATATATATATACACACTGTGTAAGCAGCATTGGTACCCTGATCTGCTGTTGCTGAAAATAATGCTGATATATACTAATGAATACAAGAATGAATACAAGGAAATTGGGCAGAGCTTATATATTGCAGAATTATAATAAGCAATGAGCACCAATAGTATCTTGGACCAGGCAGAGTCCAATATTCCTTAAAGACTCATCCATATCTTTTCTTCCTGTTGCAATGTGTTATATGTGTTGTGTCAAATCAGCCCATTTATTACATGAACTGCCAATGCACCAAAACAGACCAAAAATATGCCATGCAACTTTTAATGCAACAAACCATAAATGTGAAGCAATGCATGTAAATCAGATTTCCAATAGGACGATCTCAGTTAACCCAAATTTCACATATTGGTGATATAAGACTATGGGGTTAGCTCGTGTTTGTTTAAATATGTTTTTTACCACTTATCCAGTTGCTTATAGTGATTTTCCAATGTGTGAGGTGCTATTGGATATTCTTGGTGATGAAAAGCCCTAAGTGTGTAGGGTGCAGTGCAGCACTGGTTGCAAAAATAATCCCTTATTAGAGAACCACAGAGGATAATATATTATAGAAAAATGTTTATGCTATATTTTAAATGTTATTGGTTATTTAAAAAAATTAGGAAAAATCTTTCACCTCCAAAGCAGAATCTTATTTTATGGCGTTATCACTCCTTTTACACGTCATTGATGGCTCTTAGAATAAATTGCTGGCTGGGGTGATTTGTCTGTACTGCAATCTTCAGATGTGACCGTATTTCCAAGGTACGTCCATGCTATTGTAAACTCGCTGTGAAACCAATACTGCTATGGAGATCAATGCAATCTTGTTCTGCAGCAGCTCCATACTGTACTCTAATCAATTCATCTTGTCAGTGTGTACCGATTGTCCCTGCATGGCTGCAGTGTTTTATGGTAAAGTTTTGCAGAAGCAATGTGGACATTTTATTGCTTACACTTTATTTTTGTCCTATGCTATATTCCATCGTCAAAAAGAAAAACTTAAAGCTGACCTCCAGGTAAATAGATAGTGCTGCTCCTTTATTGAGTACAACGCTTAAATGCTTCCTACTAGGGAAATTTACATAGACTCACTGTGTTTAAAGCACAAAAGGAAGTAAGAGGAAATATCTACATGGTAAGAGGAAATATTCCCCTTGGACCATCACTGGTGCGATGTCCCACTGGAATTTTTTTTCCCATCTTGACTCCAATAATTTTTAGTCTGCTTTCATTTTCTGTCCTAGGACCAGGGGCATCAGGACCATTGTACCCTAAAACACAAGGTCAGTATGGAACCACAATAAAGGGATTCTCATAGAACCATGAGTGCTGACATTTTTGCCATTTGGATTTATGCAATGTAACCGTTGTTGTGCACCGCGCACTTTTTTGTGAAAAGTGTGAGCAGGATAGAATATGATGGTTTCATTAATAAAAACTTGACATGGCTTCAAACCCTCTATGCAAAACTAAAAATAAAAAGTAAATTTGATCTTGTCCCACTCGGACATAGAGCCTGATTTATTAAAGCTCTCCAAGACTGGAGAGGATACACTTTCAGTAGTGAAGCTGGGTGATCCAGGAAACCTGAAATTTATTTCTTCAAAGTCATTTGCTATTTGCTAGCAAATGTTTTGAGTCCTGAACCAGACCCATTCCAGGTTTTCTAAATCTCCCAGCTTCACTGATGAAAGTGTGTTCTCCCTAGCTTTGGAGAGCTTTAGTAAATCAGGACCATAGTGTTGATGCATCCAAAATATCATCCAAAATGTATTCAGCATTAGAGGGTGCAGCTTTGGGCAGTGCCAAATTCAACCAGAACTGTCATAGTTGTCATAGTCGGACGGATTGGCTGAGCCATACTACTACTGGGGCAAAACATTAACATATGGAAGATGGAAGCAGGGACGGTTTTAGTAGGGCAGACTAAGTATTGACCAGAGCCCCCACCATCTTTAGTGCCCCAATTAAGAAAAGGCAGGAAGCTGGAATGTTGTGCATTTGGGCCCCCACTTCATATTTACCCGGGGCCCTAGTTTGTCTAAAAGGGAATCTAAACTGAAAGTCAATATAATTAGCATACAGAAGAAGGTATGGGGGCAGAAATCTGTCAGGGACAGAAGTTTGCAAATATTGGTGCGTAGTGTTATATTTAGTGTTGGTCAAATACCTCACTATTCCATTTGACAGCTATTCGATCGAATTGGGCGATATTGTTCGGGTGATTCAACATCAAATTTGAACACCATTAAAGTCAATAGGGGGAAAGTTTGGGTTATTTTTCGGGACTGCGTAGAACCGCAAGAGCAATCGGGAGCAGAGCTGACAGGTCCACTCCCCTGATTGCCCTAGCGTAACTATAGTATGTGTTCTTAGATAGAGAATCTCTATTCAAGAACACAGGAGTCCCACGGGATGCCCGGGCACTAGACGCTAAATCGTTCTCCCCATGAATAGTTTAGTGGCTGGATCAGTAAACGGATGGATGAATGGATGAATGGACGGTTAAGTGGATAGATAGATTGACGGTTGGATGGGTGGATGGATGAATATGTGGATGGATGGTTAAGTGGATGAATAGTTTAATGGTTAGTTGGATGGATGGGTGGGTAGTTTGATGGCTGGATGAACGAATAGACAGATAGTTTAATGGTTGGAGAGATGGACAGATGGATGAGTGAATGGTTGGATAGATGGATGGATAGTTTAATCTCTGCAGAGGTGGAGACATAATCCTGCCCCTGTACAAAGCATTGGTCAGACCACATCTGGAATATGCAGTCCAGTTTTGGGTACCAGTTCACAAAAAGGCCATTGTGGGATTGTGCAGAGAAGGACAACTAAACTAATAAAAGGAATGGAGGAGCTCCGCTATGAGGAGAGATTGGCTGAACTGAATCTATTCTCCCTTGAGGAGAGACGTATAAGGGGGATATGATCACCCTGTATAAATATATAAATGGTCCATATCCTGATTATTCACTGTAAGATCATTACAAAGCACAAGGGGGTGCTCTTTGCATCTGGAGGAAAAGAAGTTTAAGCTCCGGATAAGGAAGGGATTCTTCACTGTAAGGTCTGTGAAAATGTGGAATCGGCTCCCTCAGGAAGTAGTTTCAGCAAGTTCCATAGATTGCTTTAAGAAAAAGCTGGATGATTTCTAGAAGCACAGAATATAACTGGGGATTAAGGATTTATAGTAAAAATACCAGTGACTGCTGATCCAGGGAACATCCATTTGCCTCATGGAATCAGGAAGGAATTTTTTTCCCCTGTTGAAGCACATTGTACCCGGGGATTTTTGCCTTCTTCTGGACCATCTATGTCTTATAGGGTTTTATATCTGGGATATGTTTATTTCCCTAGTGGTTGGACTTATTGAACTTATATCTTTTTTCAACCTAACCTACTATGTAACTATGTAGCTATGGTTGGATGAACAGATGGACAGATAGATCAATGGTTGGATAGATGATCTGAATAAACACTTGATACAAAAAAAGTGTTAATCTTACTTTACATGTAAAACTTTTCAGAATCTTTTTAGGGGCAACAGAAAACTTGCATGAGTTGTGTACTAATATTGCCATTTTTTTCTCAGAAAGATTGCTCACCCCTTTGTTAATCAGCCTCCTATGATCTCTCCTCTGCAATAAAAACCCTTCCTGATATACAGCTTATGTTTTGCTTTAAATACAAAGCAGGGGATGGCACATTCAGCGATGATGCCGCTGAGGCCACATATTACCAATTAGAGGACCTCCGGAGACTAATCCCTAAGTCCACTGCCAAGCTACAGAATAATATGGTTGTATGAGCAGAGGATTAATCCCACCAGCTAATGGAGTATATGCGAGTGCAAAGAATAATATATATATATATGGAAACCCTTCCCCCCAGCTGATAGTTTCCAGGAAAGCAGCACTTAGAGAATACAAAGGCTGCATTTGCTGACTTTTGAAAATGCTCGGTAGCTATATTGTAGTCACAAATGTACAGTACAGCCCCATGGGGAGCGATACGACTCTCCAGCTGTGTGACACAGCCCCAGGGATAACTATAGGGTTGTACTTCACATGTGTGACCACTTTCGTGCGAATGTTAACACACCATGAGACTGCCGGCCTTTGGATGTTGATGAATAGGAAGGGGAGGATTAGAATCAATACATTTTTTTCACAGTTTACACTGCTGTCGGTGGTGGTGGTGGTGGGGGGGGTCATTAGAAAAATGTACCCTCACTTTGTCCTGATGGCAATGTCTTTGTATTGAATTTTTTTTTTAATTTAACCAGCTTTACAGTATTATAATTTTCCAACATCAATTCTCCTCTACTATGATATGGAGATGATGAGTGCAGGTCTATATTCTGTACATTTCAAACAAACAAACAAATCTGTTAAAACAAAAATATATAAAAAATAAAAAATGTACAATAAGCTGGTTGAATAAGTGTGCACACCTGTAAACTAATACTTTGTTGACGCTCCTTTTGATTTAATTGCAGCATTATTTTTCTTGGGTTGGAGTCTATTACCATGGCACATCTTGAATTTGCAATATTTGCCCAATGTTCCTTGCAATAGCTCGGAATCTGTCAGATTGTATAGGCATCTCTTGTACGTAGCCGCCTTCACATCACCCCACAGATTTTCTATTGGATTTAGGTCTGGGCTCTGTGTGGGCTTTTCCAAAGCTTGAATTTTCTTCTGGTTGAAGCCGTTTCTTAGTTGATTTGGATGTATGCTTGGGGCCATCATCTTGCTGAAAGGTAAAATTTCTCTTCATCCTCAGCTGTCTTGCAGATCCCTGAAGGTTTTGGGCCAGAACTGACCGCTATTTGGAACTGTTCATAATTTCCCTTGACTAAAGCCCCAGTTTCAGTTGACGCTAAAGCAACCCCAACGCATGATACTGCCACCACCATGCTTCATGTGTTGATGGTGTTCTTTTGGTGATGTCTGAACTATGGGGTTGGGATGCCTTTTCTTACAAAAAAAATCCAATTTCTCGAAACCACATGGAAAATGTGTAATGGTATGATAAGACCAAGAGTGAAATCCTAAGCCACAATTCCAAAAGGTATATTTGGCTCAAAAACAACATTTTGTATCACTTTCACTATTCACTGTATATATGTATGATGTCTATATAACATCAATGGAAAGCCTGAATAAAGCTGCAGAAATTGCTGCCGAGGCATCTTATTACTAATAAGCTGTGATATATATATATATATATATATGTATACAGTAACAAATTCCATCACCTCACCAAGGTCTAATTGGTGACAGTGCTGCAGGATAGTTGTTGCAGCAATCACCATGTTTCCGCCTAATTATCTCTATAGGTAGATTTAGCAGTTTGAAGTCTGCTTGATCAGCATCTCTTCACTCCTCGTTGAGTTGCTTTCAGATGCTTCACTTGGGAGTCAAATTCCTGGTGGTGAAATGTAACATAGGGAGTGACTGCTCCTCCGACTGCATGTACTTGCTTGTGGCACAAATACTATTACGCATCTCAAAAATACTGGAGATTGGGAAAAGAGACGATTCATAGCCCAAATTATTTAGAAAAATTACACAAACCTACCACAACCTCCTTTTGCAGACTAAAATGATTAGGCAATAAAATGATTGGTTAATTTAATAAATTTTCACAAATTCTTTTATGTTAGTTTTGCTTTTTAAAATAATAAAATGAAGCATATGGAAAATGTGTAATGGTATGATAAGACCAAGAGTGAAATGCTGAATGAAGGTTTAGTACAAAATAACACTTTCTTAATAGTCAAATAACACGGTTTTAAAAAGGCCTATAGAGCCACCCAAAAAAGGAACATATTTTATTCAAGTAGAGATATTTAAAATGTGTGTCTAGCTTTAGATCTAATAGAAAAATATTAGAACCCCTGCAAAGTTTTACACATATCTAGAGAAATTTACTCCTAATTTCCTGTACTGGGGATAACAATTTACCAGACAGGGAATAAGGAACTTTCCAAATGCAACAGAGAGAAGACAGAACAATATTTTAGAACATAGGGGATAGCTAGCACCCCTATCAGATTTAATTTCTGCCCCTGTCCTCGTAGATATCCTTTTTTTCTTGCATGATGAAGCCATTGTCATTGGGAAAGTGGTGGGTAATCTTCCTGGGTAATAGTAAAAACCCATCAGGAGTTCTCATTTATAAGATATCCCCACCTAAGAAGTCAACACGTTTCAAGATAATAAAGCTCCCTTCTTCAGGATAAAGTGTGGCAATACCGTTTCCCTTATTACGCATGGTAGAAAGCCTTGTTATTGGCCTAATTTGGCTGGGGGAGGCTTTATTCCCCCAAATGAATTGGCTGTATATGATTTCCTAGACCCGGTGTTTGTCAAGCAGGGTTCTATTGAACTATAGAGTTTCTATAAGTAGTTTCCACCTCTGTGATCAGTGACACCAATGATCTTTTTGGCTATCTGTAAGGGTGACATTCTTCCCACTGGCCAGCAATGTAAGAGGAATTCTCCCCACTGACCACCACACTAATTTACTGTGAGCTGTGGATATAGGAATTATAGAAGGTTGCGCTGAAGACCTAGAAGTAATTTCCAGGGTTCCTCCATGTTAAATAGGTCCGAAAAGTTTGCCTTAGCCAATAATTATTATGAACCACTAAGCCATTTGTCTCTTAGACAGTCACCTAGATCACGTTTTTCCAATAAAGCACAGTCCCAAAGCAGGGTCACAGATGGACGCTCCCAACTCCATACCCAAGAATCCACCATGATCGGTAATGACAGCAGCACCATAACTAGGTCCTAATACACCTTGCATTTACTATGGGTTAACATTCCTAAAGAAGATGTTACAACTTTTTTTGTAAAAAAAAATTTTTGGAAAAAGCTATATGAAAAAAAGTTGACCATTGGATTTTGCCCCTCCCCACCCGGGAAGTATAAAACAATTCGATCTGATTATTGTGCCATTTCCTGGACAGCTTTACCTGCAGTAAATATGGTAAAAAATGTAAAAATGTAAATATTTTTGACTACGAACCTTTAAATTTTAATGTTTAACTTTTTCTTCTAAATAAATAAAATAATGTGTTATGGGGCTCAGCTTTAATTTTCCTCTCAAGCTCATCTCATGGCTTTATTACAAACTGAAAAGAAATGCTGAAAGGAACATGAAAGTAATTTTTAGGGGCTGATGCTTTATTGCAATCATCAGACCCAAATTTTATTATAACTCTTAACTTCAATG
Organism: Pyxicephalus adspersus; assembly: GCF_032062135.1. NCBI lineage: Eukaryota > Metazoa > Chordata > Amphibia > Anura > Pyxicephalidae > Pyxicephalus > Pyxicephalus adspersus. The sequence goes on along the minus strand of NC_092869.1, from coordinate 46,821,678 downwards.
AAGAGTTTAAAAGCCACAAAGAATAAACAAGATGGAGTCTAAGGCCGGCCCGGACACCAGCTGTTATTGGAAATGAATCACACCTGCTTGTTAACTTGATTACCTCAAAATGACCGACTAAATTGCAGTTGTGTATTATATTAGAAGACTATTAATGAAATGGAAGCCTCCATAAAAATCACACAAGTTCTAATCAAAAATCACTCTATATGCAAATGCTTGGCGATCAGTCCCCCTGTTAATTAGGATGGCAAGGCCAGATAATGGAATCCAAGAACAACGAGGAAGTTGACTTTAACAATGGCATGATTGTTGGATTTGGACCTTTACAATATAAGAGGTTACTACACAAAGGGAGGATAATCAGAGAGTGAAGAATAATTAAAATATTAAATTGGCAAAGGAAATGTTGCTGTAATCCTAAACCTTTTTTTTTTAATTTTGCTTATTGGTCTGAAAATCAATTTCCAATTTAAATTATCAATAAATAAATGTCCTTATGTAATATTAGGAGTAGATAATGCTATGTATTCCTAGTATATACAAAGATTGTACAAATAATAAAGTGTATCTATCAGCACATTTTTACATAATATAAAAGGATGAAGAATGAAACCATTTCCCACATTTCTGCCGTCTTTTCCTGACTCTTTCTCTCAGCTTTGTCTTCCTTATAATAATGTTGGGTCACTGTTGGGCCTTCTGGAACCCATTCTGCCAAAATGACGCCTTCATGTCACAAAACACGATGACATGGCTGGGAATTTGGACTTTTTTGATTCTTGGTGATGAAGGTGTTTGCAGTGACTGTGGTTTGGTTTCAGGATCAGACTGGAAGATCCGGGTTTCGGCACCAAGTGATGACTTTATGGAAAAGGTTCGTCAGCGCAAATTTCCTTGTGGCTCTCTTTTTGCTCTGATGTAAAATTTTACTAAAAAAGGGGAAACACAACGGCATTAAATGGTGACTGACAACAAACTAAATGCAGAGGGAACCGACGCTTGTTGTGCAAAAAGAGAGGGCATGGAGATATTTACACATTCATGGCATAAAATCCTAATCATCTCACGGCTTTGTGATAGAGATAGAAAATCAAATCTTCGTATTTCATAGACAGACCTTGTATGACATATCCCAGAAGGCTCTGGGCTGCTTTTTCCGCTTTCCTGAAATGTAAAAAAAAATGCCAATCTCAAGCATGTGCGATGAGATTGGCACTTTTTTGTTGTAGGTTTTCAGGAAAGTGCATTACCCAAACTCTCACCTGCACATTGCAAGATCTGGTGACAAAAGAAGAAGATCATAGTGCCTTCTGTGCCGTCCACGTTGGAATGAAGACGCAATGGCACGGACCTACTGGACTCTGTTTGTGGAAGGGTTGCATGTCTTTTTTTATTAATGATCCATAAATATACTCAAATGGAATTCATTTTTATGTTTTTTTTAACTTTAAAGTTCCTCTTTAAGGGCTTTTTCATATCATTGCATTGTAGCAACAGGCAAACCTTTCAAAATAATACATTTGCTGATATATTGCAAGGGGGCCCATAAGTGTTTGGTCAACAAAAAATTATTCCTATTTGTGTCAAGCTAACTTTTTAATATTTTTAAAAATTATTATTATTTTTACTTTTTAGTTGCAGATAGTAAAGATAAGGTTTTAAATAGGTATTCAGTGGGACATATACAATATATATACAGTATGTGCATATATACCGGTATATTCTGTTGCAAACCTTTTTTCCTTTATCTCTGCTGTTCTCCAGATAAAAAATGTATCATGTGTTTTTTATTCTTACCTCTGGCAAAACATTATTTCCACTTGAGTAAGACTAGCAGAGCTCCTGGATGTACTGTTGTGAACCTGATCATGTGCCGGCCTCATCATCACCTTTAAATACCCTTTATATTCTTTAAACTGATTACCCTGCTTCTTGAACCAAACACGCAAAAAACAGCTTGCTTTAAGGAAGTGTTGGTATTTGCACTTAAAAAGTATGCACCTTAAAAAATCAGTATAGAATGAAAAAAAACCTATAGTAGGCAAGCAAGCATATACTCTGCACGTAGCTGGTTTTGTGGTTCACTACACCCAGATTGACGTTTTTTACCCAGTGTAAGAAAATTAAATGAAAAAATCATATTTATTGAGGAAATGCTTGCTAAAACTTGACCCTTAGTCAATATACTTTATACTGATTTTCTTTCCTCATTTACAAAAATATAATATAAATATATAGGCTATTTATGGATTTGTAAATGAAGAAGAAAATGTGCTGTGTGGGTTCTCTGAGTATTTCTCAGCTTTTAGCTAAAAAAAAAAAAAATTTCCACTAAAAGGGAATATTAAATTAACATCTATTGGTCAAATAATAGATTGGAATGGGGCTTCCGCATCCTCTTGCGACACATTGCATTACATTTATTAAATACTTTATCATTCCAGAAATTGCCTTGGAGTTCATTAAATAGAAAAGCCTTATAAATGGGTGTAAGGAATGCTCCAGATATGCTTGCCCATTTTATGGTGCCCAGTTGGGCTTTAAAAGATGAGGATGAATCTTCTTAGCAGCAATTCATGATCATCTGGAGTAATTTTCATTTCGAGTCTCATATTGTGTTGGGGGGAAAAATCATTCAAGTTAAGATCGTGATTTTCTCATAGGGCAGTGAAGAGTTTGAACATTGGGTGGTTTTATGTTGTTAGAAAGCAAAAAGTTACCATATCTGGGTTCCAGTAGAAAATAATCGTTTATATTTGACAATGGTGGCACCAAGTAAAACCAGAAACAACAAATTCAAATATCTGGGTATAGGTACAAGTGAATGAATTGCTGGAGTTCCATTATAGGGATATGGTAACTTCGATTTACAAGGATGAATTCATATAGCAGCCTTTAAAAAGGGGTCATTGTGTCACGGAAATAGTTGTTAGAGTTCATTAAACTCCAGAAAACCATTCACTGGTACTGGTCACATACTGGAAACCCACTATGTTGACTTTTTGTTTCTGGTTTTACTTGGTGCCACTATTTTCAAAGCCCCCAAGGCATTTGGTGTCGGTTGTGTGGGACTGTATTGCTGACTTGCATTATTGCCTTGAGAAAGGGGGGCATGGCTGTTAGACCTCATAGAACTCCAGAAAGTACTAAAACCCAGCTATGTAGACTTGTTTCTGGTTCAACTTGGTCCAACCCTTGTCAAAAACCCCAAGACATTTGGTGTTGGTTGTGTTGGACAGTATTGCTGATCTTATTTTGACATTTTATTTTGCTGTCAATGTCTCCACTCCATTAGAGAACAGACAACTATAGCATCTAATTTGCTCATTCTTTATACAATCTATCAAAAATATAAGTTTGTGTATCTGTGTTTCTCACTTTCACTTTGTCTCCATTTTACAGACTAATCAAGCTAATTCTAACTGCTTTGTTGAAAAGCCCGTGGTTATGCTACCGCTCAAAGCCCCTCCGGTAAGCAGCTTGTAGCGTTCCCAGCCACCCCTTAGTTATATGTACTCTGTCCCTCCTAGGATCCCTATCACACTGTACCAATGAGCAGATGAGTTCCTGGTCATTATCCTGTCCTAATATTGGCTGATAGTCCTATTTAGGCTTTCCAAGTCCCGGGCACAGGTTGCTGGGTCTTTAGCTTGTTACCTGCTACTTGATCATTCTGCCCGTTTGACTACTCAAATACCAAATTCGACTTGAGCCTGACCTAGCTATCTGTTGCTCTGGCCTCAGGTCTCACTTAACTATTGCCTGATGCCTGCCCCAACCCTGGACCATCTTGAACACAATTATTGCTTGTTGGCAGCCCCGAAATCAAGTCATCTCCACTCTAAGCAGGGATCTCTTCTGCTATTACCAAACCAACGTGGTACCCATTCACTGGCTACCAAAGCCATCTGTTCCCTGCTCACCTCTGGTGGGGTGAACCTGGAGGCTTCAACCTGGTGATCTCCCAGCAGCAAAGCAATCTGGTAGCAACTAGGGTTACAAGCCCATTGCTCATTTTGGGGGTGCCCTGGTGAAGACCAGGAGACAATTAGACTCTACATCCCAAGTAATTTCATGCTATCTCCCAAGAGGTGTGGACTGAACAGGTTAACGAAGCCCAATAGCTGATTCTAAATTAATGTACAGTACAGGAAGTCAGACAGGCAAATCTTTGGGTCAGTATAGAAACTATCTGTTATTTTCAGTTTCTGGAAGAGCAGAAATGGTTCAACCCCTGTTGGTTTTTTTCATTGCTGTATATGTGACCACTGGGAAAGAAAGAGAAAGTTAAAGGCAGCAAAATACTAACTGATAGGTTCAACCCTTCTACTACTTTTAAATGTATACACTTAAAGCAGAAAGGCTGAGCAATTGAATTGAAATGGAGATTTCCCTCCACTGGTTATTCCATACATTTCTTTTAAATATGTGAAAAAAGAGTTTGCAATAAAAATCCAAATTTTGTTTTCACTGAAAATGCATCACTTTTTCCTTTTAGCGGTGCTGAAATAACTTTATGTATTGCTTCCACAGTCATGTTCATTAGCAATCCTTTAGTGGCAGATTATTAATGTAGGAACTCTAAACAATTAGAGAAGCAGGAACACACTCCAATAGTAAAAAAAATTGTTTAATCAGGTGTAATACATTAAATATTCACTCAATGGTATGCACAATGTTATGCCTTGCCAGGCCCAAACTAATACGGAGAGGGCAGGTTACATACAAAGCAATGGAAGCCACCAGATACCTCTACTCTGCATGACTTTATTAAATTAAGAACATATTAAAAATGTCCTATATATGATTGTATGCGTGTTCCTCTTATACTGAGAATTGTGACTTTGGATCTCTTTATGTGCACAAATACTCAACTCAGCTCGGCAACATTGGCAAGCTCATGTTAGCCCTGGATCTTTATAGCGGGATCACCAAGAGATTATTTTTTTAAAGCTTCAAATGTATTTTTTTTAATGACATTGCCATGTAAAACCTCATATTCAATTTGAAGTATTGCATTTAGATTTACTTTAAACAAAGACCTGTCATTGGAGGAATATTAGTGGGTCGTTGATTATCATCTTCGTAAAATGCGAGTTGCCTGGATCTGTTGGCTTTATTGTTTATTTATTGTTGGCTTTGCGATCTGTTGGGTTTATTACTATTTAAGTCGTTGACACACTTGATTAAGTTGAGGAATATGGAAAGTATCAAAATCAATCAGTGTTTTCAGTATAATATGGCACCATGGATGTCATGATAACTTCTCTTTCTTCTAAAGGATGGCTCTATTCTTATTGCTCACCCGAAAAAAAAATTGGTTCCAATTGCTGTTTCCTTTTTAATTAAAGAATTAAACTCCACGTTTGCAAAAGACTTCAATTGCCTTTGAGCTGTTTAGATTGTGAAAAGAAAAAAAAAAGGAAATGAGAGCTTGTTTTATAGAACATACAGGACGAGTGTAAAATAAAGCATATCGTCTCCTTTATATCCGGAGGCAAGATGGCAGAGAGAGAATTCCTTCTAGATGATTGTTATTATAATCGATTGTGATAAGCAGGATACGTTGTGCTTAATTAGGAGTTTAGCAGATTGCTAATGCAGTCGGAGAAATGTTAAGGCTTAAAGAGCAACGTCAGGTAACAAGTAAAATAATTCAATAAATTGCTAATGCAGCCAGCGAAACAATAGGGCTGACTAATGCAAGGCAATGTGCGTCAATGCAAGTTTAAATAAGGCCACATTGCATGCTTTGTGGGGCTGCTACTTGTGATTTCATCTTGGAATGATAAATACTAACACTTATCCTGCTTTATGTGTTCCCATATCGTCCCTTACACTGAGTGAGCAATTGTGGAACTTGTCATGGTATATTTTAATAGGCGGGAAATGATTACATATTAAACAATGGGCTGTGTTCTATGGCCACTGTAGATAAAAATGTGAATTTAAGGATCTATTTTTTTTTAATTAATTTTTAATAACAAAAAATATAAAATAAAAATCACAATTCAGATTTAAAAATATGTTCTTTAAAATCCAAATCTTGAAAAATACAAATAAAAAAAAGCTTAAAAACTGACACATCTGCTTCTGCCACAGCATTTATTTTTTTTGTGATATCAACATGTATTTGGCACAGTATTTAATGCTGATGCGTATGCATCACATAATATTTTAGCACAGAATTAAATACTGTATATACTCATATATAAGACAATTCTACTATAAACCAAGATACCTACTTCTGCTTAAAAAAGACAGGAAAATCACAATAATTTGGATATAAACCTAAGGTACACAATGCAGCTGTTACTGCAAACATTTTAAAACTGTAATCAACAGAAATGTTTGAAACTTAATGTGAATAAATATAATCATGCTGTGTTTTTTAAAACATTTAGTTAAAAGGGGAAAAATCATATAGGCTCACTATGTTTATGCTTTCCCCTTTTTTACTTTACTGCACTTTTGTGTTGGGTCACCTAAATGATCTTTGGTGCATTGTTGTTGCACTAGTAGATGGTGCTATGTCCGTTGTAAAGTGTGTAACAAAGTTTAATAATGTCTCAGAAAGAGTAGTTTGTTTTATGCTTGAGGACAATGGGCCATCTAATATTGTGACCCGGTAAAAAAAAAATGGTTTATACTCGAGTATGTATATGTATTTCAATAAAAGTAATTTATTTAAACTAATGCCTAAACTAAGCATCAACTTTGCCCTAACTACTACACCTAATCTAACCCATATCTGTCTAACCCAAACCTCTAACCTACCCTAGGCTAATTTTAAGAAAATTGTGTCCCACCTAGCTAGATTAAAAATTGAAAAAAGTTGTGACTGCAATACTTCTCACTAAACTTACAGTGAAATGTGATTACTGATCATAACATTTTCAAGCACAAATATTTATAATGAAAAACATGGTCCCCATAACACCTGCATCTAAGTTATCTTTGAAGTCTATTAACAAATATTTTACCCAAGATTTACCCAAATTTTACCCAATTTTTTTTCATATTTTATTCAATTAAAAAGTGTATGAATCATGAGTAAAGGTTGATTCCCACATTTCCTAATAGATTTCAGTTTAAAATAAATGTACATTTCGGTTAAAAGTTATCATTATTAATAATATAATTTTTATATAAACAAATTCCTGAAGTTCTTAAAAAAAAATTAAAACTGGAAAAAATGATAAAATTCCTCATTGTTACCCCCAACAGTTTTGTTGAGGCCCTTGCATCATGACCTCATACTGTCCCTTATATTTAAGGACCCTTTAAGAAGTTGTGTAATGGACAATTTTGGCAGCCAATGGGCAACATTCTCCGGAAAGGAATGTGAGGCATGCAAAAAGGGCCCTTCCATGTAACAGCCCTAAGAAAAGAATTGAGACCCAGCCTGTCACGTGACCCCAATTTCAGCAAAGAAAACAGGCAGTGTAGGAAACAAAGAAAAAAAAAAGGCAATAACTACACAAGGATAAGTCGGAAAGGGTTAAACCCAACTTTTACCATTTAAAACTTGATTCTAAAAATGGATAAAATTTTCATGGTGCATCAAAGACATCCATCCTATTATACATCAGGAAAATAAAACATGACACCCACATACAATACACTATGGAATCGGCAATAGGAAACCAACGCCAGGGTATCTATAATGGATACAACTGATTCATCTACTGGTCGGCTACATTTTATGATCCAATTTAAATGCAAAACTTTTCCTGTTTGACCAGAATGTGCCTGTAAAATGTTAGAGTTCAACAATTGCATGTAGCATGTCAGTGGATGTAGAATTATGACATGACCCTTCTCCTTCTATACGTTACCTTCCTTTCCTATAGTTGTAAGCCTGAGGAACCAAATAACCTTTATTGCTGTGTGTTGGAAATAATATAGATTGAATGAATGACATGAAGAAAAGTGAAAAGTTTACATACATTTACTGCTGCAGGATATTTTCCTAAACCTTTTAATGACTGACAGCTCAAACTGATTGGTGCAAATGTTCTGGATATATATATAGAAATAAGCTGGAAATGTATGACAAAATATTCTAAGAAAAGTTAGATATCATAAAGTGTAACTATATAAGATATAAAAAGTTATAAAACGTTCTCAATAAATTGTTCAAATTTGAATAAATAGGAAATATTAATATTTGTACAATTGTCCATTGTAGGGCAGGGTTTTCCAACCAGGGCTCCTCTTGAGGTTGCTGGGGGTTCCTTGAGCAGTTTGCACCTCTCTGGTCAGTATAAGTGACCCCAATGATCTTTTTTGGCTATCTGTAAGGGTGACATTCTTCCCACTGGTCAGCAATGTAAGAGACATTCTTCCCACTGACCACCACACTAATATACTGTGAGCTGTGGATATAGCGATTATAGAAGGGTACATATATATTTCCATAATGTTCTTCTGAATTCATTAAGGAGAAACTAACCACCCTTGTTTTGAACTACGGTTTAGAGATTCTAGTAAATAGTCCTAACATAGCTCTCAAGGAATATATGGGGACACACATGTATGTGAATCTACTGAAGATATGCATAAAGATCCTTTGCATTGGTATTAATTTTTGTGAATAACTTATTTTAATTTTAAAATGATATATTATATATAAAAAGAAATATGTATGTTATTATATAATATATTTTTTGTCTTATCTTTCTTTAATTATTTTTGTTTTTTTTTACCCGAAATTGTTTACCAAAAATCTGAAAATGAGTGGAGGATAAAGATTACATCCTTACAAATCCACATATCCATCGACTACAAAAAAGTTCAAACTCTTTTTTTTAATACAGCGACTCTCTGTTCCTTAATGCATGGCAATCCTTTTTTTACAGTGTTATTATTTCCCTTTATGCATTCCTGCGAGATTCATTTGAAACACTTGAGCCGCTACCGGTGAATAATTCCCCTTTTTAGTTTTGTACAAAATCAATTGCTAACAGAATGCAGGGAGGAAGAAAAAAAAGTCACAGGTGAACTTTTGTTCATCACTCCCAGAGCAGAAATGATAAATAACAATAAAGAGAGAAAGTGCCGCATTCTATTGTCCATAAAGTCAAAGTACATGTTTTCCGGTGCAAAATAAGTGCTTTAATAAAACAAGCAGAACTTCCAATTGCCATGAAAACTGCCAATAGCACTTGCTGTGCTTTACTGGAATCTGGAACAAGGCTGCAGCACCGAGCACAGCGAACATACAAAATAAATATTGTACTACAACAATAAGGCAATATCATCCAGAAAGATAATGAAAACTGACTTCATATTTTTTTATCCTTTGCCTGTAGGGGTAAGTGAACAATAAGTTATATTTAATAATTATCTTTTAGTGTTGCAACACACTCAATAATAAAAAAAGGGAATTATGTTTGAAATAAATGTAATAAATGCTATTTGTTTATGAAAGATGGCTTTCAAACCTTTTAATACTGTTTTTCTTTTATCATCTGAATGCGTGGTACAAGGCGAGTGTGATTTCTATTATGCCAATAGAATACATTTTCTGCTGTATGTTTCATTGATGTTGTCGGTTATTTTATTTCTTTCAGCTGTTGCACTGTAACAATACTGATAATATATTTAAAGAGAACCAGTTGGCCTTTGGATTATATAATCTTTGATAGAACTTTTTCTCTAACAACTTTTTTATTGGTATCAATGCCCTAAGCAAAGCTCTGCTCAGCCAGCTTTTCACTGAAAGCGGAGGAATAATAGAAGATATTGCAACCCATGCAGCTGCTAAGGGGGCCTGGGGTACGAAGGGGTCCCCTAGGCTTTGATTTTTCCAGTTTGGAAATGCTGAAGTCAGACTTCAGAATCATCGCTAATCACAGTCACACTTTAACCTCCCTAGCGGTTAATTTCTTTCCGGTTTTCTATGTCTAAAAGCGGTACATTGTTTTTAATGAAAATTTATTTTACAGTATAATATAATAGTATGAGTATAATAAAGTTTGAAACACAAAATTATTTAAAAACAATAAATTGAATAAATTAAAAGTTCTAAAAATTATTATTAAAAAAAAAAAAATTTAATTAAAAAAAAATACACATTATACTCATACTAATAATAATACTGTAAAATAAATGTTCTTAAAAACAATGCACTGCTTTTACACATAAAAATCCAATGTATTGCATTCAATACAGTTATTTTGTATTGAATGCAATATAAATGGATTTTGAATGTCCCGCCCCGCCCGGCAGGGAGGTACACACGCACCGACGTCACCAAGAACTCCCCCGGTGACTCATTGGATGCAGAAGCAGGAAGAAGAAAGAAGATGGAGATTGCGGTGCTGGACGTCGCGGGACCCCAGCGGATTAGGTAAGCGCTCTATTTACTAACCTTCCATAGGTGTTCCAACCCCGAGTGTGACTCGGGGTTACCACTTTTAGCAACTTTTTTCTACGCTGAGTCACACTCGGGGTTACTGCTAGGGAGGTTAAGTAAGAAGCATTTGTTTAGCTGTCTTAGCAATGCAGATTTATTTACTGATTTTTTTATTTCAGATTTAAAATAACCCTAATGTGCTTAATGCACAGAAATCCCAGTTTCTGCTCAGCTAGAACTGCTCACATTTCCCCCTGTTTGTTTTTAGCAAAGTTTGAGATGTTTTCAGCTTCAGAATAGCTAAATCTGAACCAATAACTTTAAACTATTTTATTGTATGCATTGGCAGCCATTATAAACCAATTTTCAAGGTCAGTAGCGCTGAACATTCATATTGCTCAGTGATTGGTGGGGTAAGACTATGAAACTAATGCAACTTACGCAAGTGTCAAATTTTGAGCCCAGGCATTGGTTGTGTAAACCCGACGCTATATACATGGGAACATTGGGTTAGCTTGAACAATAGATTTCCATAGTTCTATTGGAAAAGTGAGAAACTTAGGCCAAATTTTGGCTAGCCCAAATCCAGACAGCAAAGTTGAAGAACTATTGGTAAGATTATGGTATCAAAATCTTAGTAGTACAGATATAATGTTTATCCAAAGCACACTGGCAGCTCTTCTTCTATTGCCTATCCTTGATTAAGGCATACGTTATGGTAAGATCCATGAGACGTTTTGTCACAGATGGCTCTGCAAACTGCTAGAGAGTAAGCCGAGGGAGGGGGGGGGGGGGGCATCAAAATGTTCCTGAGGGGCCTTATGACTCAAAGTTGCACCTTTTGGGTGCGATTACCTCTTTGGCAGATACACTGAGGAAAGACAGCTAATGCTCGGCCTATAAACAGAACTCTTATTAGTGGTGAACAATAAGTTTTTATTTTCATTTGCAGTCTGTTGTCGCTTGAGGTGTTTTGGACAAAAGGGTAAAAAATAGCACAATTACGGTTGTTTGGTGGTAAAACTATTGATATTCTTCATTCTACATTAGAGGAACAAATAGAACTCCCCATTTTTTGCAATCTGCTCTCTTTCTAGGTGTCAAGTCTCCAGTACAATAAAGGGGTAGATCTTCCAAATGGGGACACGGACACTATCTTGACTATCTCAGTATCTAACCCTTACCACAAAAGGCTCCGAAGGATTTGGTATGAGGAAGTAAAGCTTTGCCTCCACCAGTCACAGCTTTCTATGTATAGACACGGGATAGAACATGGCATGGTAGGCCAGTAATGGGGATACAATTATCTACAGGAAGATCACTGGTAACCAGTAATAGTAATTTTGTCTATTGGGGTACACAAGATTCATTGGGCATAAAATAGTATTTTCGGATCAAGGAAGCTCCTTTTAACTTGAACTTGTTCTTGTACCAAAATAGTGTCCCCTTTTTTATCCCATTATTTAAAGTTCCATACAAAAATGAAATACCCCAAAAAACAAATATCTGTTTCAAACTAATTTTAGCTAAGGAATGTATAGAGTAAAATTGATCATCTTTTAGTTTGGCTACAAAAATATTATTTTGCTTGAATCACGCTGCCTGTTTCTATGGTTGAATGACAACAAAAGACTCATTGCAGCAATAAATGTTTGTCACAGGTCACACGTTCATGGTTGCCTGGGATCAGTAATGTTTATGCATGATAATGAAGAAGTAGCAATTATTTTAAAAATATTAATGTATGATAGAAGTATGCTGGCTTATTAATTCCCAGTAAATACAATTGTTAATGGCAGGGCCACCTTAAGAAGTACATGTTCTTTACATAACAATAGACTCAAATATGAAGAAATATACAGTAGATGCTGCCTTACGTGTTGCTTTACTAAGCACTGTACAGACGTGTTTTTTGCTTGTGCAGAAATTTCAAGGGCAGATTCATAGAAATCACGCTCAAGGACCTCTCAGAACAAATTTCAACCAAACAGGTTTTTTTGTACTCCGCATTAACAAGAGAGAACAATTCTGTATTCCATTGTACTCGCTGCTCTAAATTTACTTCTATAGAATGTATTACCCAGTGCTGCTGCACTCTGTGGATAAATAACCTCATTTGGTATGACTTTTTGTTCGGTTACCAAGATATAAAATACAACGTTCATATTTCGCAACATTTTAAAAGAGACCTCTCACCCTACTGATACCCGCTGCTGAAAGGAAACAATTACGGAGAAGTGTACAGGACGCCATTGCCAACCTCCTTAATGCTAGCTGCTTAACTCCCTCTGATCCCTAAGGCACGTGATGGAAAAATACAAAATAAAGGCTTATGAAGGAAAGAAGGAATGAATAGTCCAAATACCTGCATACCATTATCAGAATATGATACTTACATGCCAGTGAACCTTGAACTTTTCATGTAGCTTTATGGATTCTTTATGTCTTTTTATCTATCTTTGGCCATTAGCCACCACTCAAGTTGTCGTTGATTGGAAATTTGGTCACTTGTCCGTGTTCTTCGCCTTTGGGTTTTCTAACCTTGTAGAGGGTAATAAACAAGGATGTGTAAAATGTGCTGTATGTTGTGTCAAGTTGACCAAGAAATTCTCTGAGTGATTTGTAACCAATACATTTTGATTATGGCTGATATGGTTGCCTTCTTGAAGTTTTTAAGAGTTTTGGTTGTTTCATGAAGTTTTTGTTTTATGAAGGTTTCATAATTGAGTTTGGTGTATATAAGGAGTTTATATAAGAATATATATAACATAAGGAGTTACATTTTTACATGATTTGCATCAATATATCCTTGAACAAAATGTAGTACTTCCTTTTCCAAATACATACACTCAATATACTCTGATGTCATCACCACCACTTAGCAAACAAAATCTCCATTTTGTTATCACTTAGCTAATACCATCACCATGCAGTATTGTTAGGTAAAATCATCTGACAACATTTCTAACTCTAGGTATGACTGTACTGTATGATATGACATTTTAGTTCATGGCTTGATGAAAGACCAGTTAGGAATGACCGTTGTTTTCTTGTTTTGAGCAGAACATAGTGGGTGCTGCTCACCCATCCTCCTCCTTCCCCTCTCCATGGAACAGCACTGTGTGTACAGCATCCGTTTGTTCATCTGTCACTGGAAAGGATCACAAAAGATTTTTTCCAGCAGCAATTGTCTGATGTCCAATGGACGTTATTGTTAAATAAATACAACTCCTTGAAAATCATATCAGTGCTGACAGATTGCTTGCCTGGTATTGTGATATTTCATTGAGGCCGGGTTTAGAATTAGGATTAGCACCAGAGTAGGGGGCTGCCACTAAGGTTAGAACTATGGTTAGTGTTCAGCTATTTTTGATACAATACCTAAAGAAAAAAAATTAGTGAAGCAATGGAGAGCTTTTTAGTAAAAGTGACGAACTAAGGCTCATACAATATCCCTTACCAGGGGTTGTGCCAACCCCAATTATACAGAAGCAAAAAACAAAATCGACATGTGGAGTTTTTTATAGGTAATAGTGCTAATTGTATTCAGCGATAACACTCATAGAATTCATAATCATAGTGGTACAAAATCAAATGTACATGTTAACATGAATTTAGATGGCGCAGAATGGGAAACTTGCCATCCTATTTGTACTAGACAAAGGTATCCTATGTCATGAATGTAGAAAGTTCAGTATATCAACTGCAAACACATGAACAGTATAGTAGCGAGGAGGCGCGTAGCCGGAAAAAGGCGAATCTGACGCGTTTTGCCCCGAATGAGGGCTTTTTCAGGGGTAGCTGTGCGACTGATATAGTGTTGTAGATATGACAACAAATATAGGTCCCAATCGGGAAACACTCCAAGTAGGTTACTTGAGTACATAACATAAAAGGTATTCCAGGCAGGTCAAACTCTGTTGCATCTGGAGAAGAGAGAAGCCCCGGGTGGGAGAGGGGGAAGCAGCAGCTCTCCTGCGTCATGAAAAATGGTACAATACCTAGTTAAAATAAAACTAGTTAACCATCAGAAACCACTTAGCACCTGATCTGATACTACAAAACACCCTAACTTATCCTTTCTAATTGAGTTATATGCATTTCAAGAAAATTGCAAATTTTGCCAGAATTTGTTGATGTTTATCAAAGTTATACATAGTAAAATCTTTTATCTTGCTCATCCTTACTGGTAAATCCAAAAGGTATCTTGGGAATTAAAGCTCAGAATATGTCAAATTCATGGCTGTCTACACAGAAAGTTCTTTGAAGTCATAACTCTTTTAACAATCAGGATCTGAAAATGTCCTTTTTAGGGTTTGAGTTAAAGCGTTTATGTACTAAAACCCAACATCACCAAGCAGTATCAGCTGACTTGTCTCAACAATCTAAAACATGTCCTGTGAATAAAACACATATGGAGTTACCACTCATCATTTCCTATTATGTATTCCTATAGCTTATTTGGAAGTTGGGTTTACAAGACATTCACTCTTCAAATATTCATCATCCATATAGAGCTAAGACAGATTGCATTTTTTCACACTGTAAATAATGAAGTCTGGATTCACTTTTTATGTAACAATTTTATTCAATACAGTTTGTTGCATTAGATGTTATTAGTTAATTGGAAGCATTAAGGATTAATGACCCTCAATGGCATTCTGTATGAACACCAAGGAGTGCCTGATCTTCACCAGTCTGACCAGTAGACATAGTTGCAGTGTCCATAAACAAGCAGCAGATATTTTAAAAATAATAACTATAAGAACATTTGAAGAAGTTTTTATGGATATGACCGTGATTCCTTAAAATCTGTCCAAAATTAGTATTTTTAATGAAATAGTGCCAAAATAACAGTTGGGAAGGGTAATGTTTAAAGTTTTGCTCTTCCGCATATTGTAGGGGCCTTTACATGCCAGCCTAATCATGGACATCCAAAAGTAGTATCTAAGGAAGAACTGGAAGACAGATGCCAAGAATGAGCCATAATACGTACAAAATACACTACAGGTGTGCTCCGGCCATATGACCATGCTGCATTGCTGAATGATGACCGACACATGGCAAATCTTTACATTGCAGGTCAAACATTTGAGGACCAACCACTGGGAAATGATGGAAGCTGCCATTGCCGAACTCCTTCTAGAGAAGTTTGATTGCCTGGATATAAAGTTGATTTTTTTGTTTCAGCACTTGAGGTCACATCTGATGCAAGCATGTAGATAACTGCAGCACATGTTGTACCACTTTAAATTAAACATTTGAGCAGCATATTTCGTCTGTGCAAGTAGTTTAGAAGATTGTAAAGGAGCTGAGGGTCAGAACACCAATCAGGCAAATTGTATTTTTAGAACTAGGACAAAGATGATATCTTACATAATCTCTCAGTGAAAGGTTCACTTTAACCTCCCGACCGTTAAGCCCGACCTTCGTACGGGCTAAAAAAAGTTGCTCTTTTCGTTAAGCCCGAGATTTTCCGTACATTAAAATCCCCACTTACCCAGTATGTAGGGAAAATCTCGGTCCCCCTGTGCTCATCCAGCGTCGGGTTTGTGTTCCAGCGTCGTCCTCGTCGTCGTCCGTCGGTCTCCCTCTCCAGCGTCGGGTGCCTTCTCGTATACCAGCGGGACCAGGTAAGAAGCCGGGCGGCATCTTGTGTTCCGGGTTCTTACCTGGTCCCGCTGATCATCCCGCGTCCTTCTCCTTCCAGCGCCGGGTGATCTCTGAAACAAGAAGCCGGCCGGCGGAGGAAAAAAACAGCCGGCCGGCTTCTTGTGCGTGCGTGCGCGATGACGTCGGCGCGTGTGCGGGAAATTCAAATTGAAACTCATTCATTCATTTCGTATTGGATTGAATACAGGAATTTGTATTCAATCCAATACATAATGAGAGTTTGAATTTTGTTCTCATTTTGTATTGGAGTGAATACAAAGTCCTGTATCCAATCCAATACAAAATAATAGAAAATATATTTATGTGGTTTTGTCTATAGGTATGTGACGGACACTAGGGAGGTGTTTTAGAAAAATATATTACTATACATTATACCGAATTCATTTTCAGTATTTTTCATTTATTTATGTGTTCTTGTTTAAGCTGAATTTTGTGTTTTTCCTTTAATTTTATTAAAAGTAATTTTTTTTTTTTTACATGATTGTGTGTTTCAAACATTTTTTATATTCATTATATCTACTAGACCCCTATTCGGACATATTTCTGTAAGTTACAGGTCTACAATTTAAAAAAAAAAATTTCATGAAAACCTGTAACACTTTTGGTACAGAAATCTAGACCTCAGTGTAACAGGTGGTTAAACACTGCTAATTAATTCCAGGTGTGACCATGCTCAGTGTTGTCCAACAGGAGGTAAGTCTATATACTGCAGCTTCCATCACCAAAGAAAGTTCACAAGTGTTACGCAACTGTAAATTGATTGTTACTGCTCCCTTAATATGGAACACGGGGGGACCTTGGAGTAAAGGCTTCCTGTTGGAGTGCTCACCTAATAGCAAATAACCAACTAATATTTTTCAACATCGCATTTATTAATAAAATACGGTTGTATTTTCCATTTCCAAACATACCAACCATTGACCTTTGCCTACGTTCAGGATGTCTTATTATCTATATCAAATATTCTATATGTCACTTGTCAACAATAATTAACATGTACAGCTTATAAGTGTAAATACTGTCAACATATACATACATCAAAGTTGCGGTAAAAACATCTTGACAGTTGTTTCAAAACGAGTCCCCAACTCATTTAACACATTTCACGGACACTTATCTACTTCCTCAGGGGAAATAAACAGTGAAAAAAGGTCTACAAGTTCTATAAAAAGAATCATCATGTGTCAATATCAAATCATGACCTATAACATATAACTATTTTACCTAAATCCTGTAATGTTATAAGATTATTTATAGAACATAGACATGCTCTCAGTCTCCATTTCTACTAAAGGGGCAGATAATGGTCAGTAAAAGGTGTCATGAGACTTCTAAAAAATAGTTGTCAGAGTTTACAGCAAATTTGATGCATTTATTTGTTCATGGCATGGCATCGCTAATGGCTGTACATGTTATTTTCTGTTGGTATATAAATGCCACAGAATCTTCCCTATTTAAATCAGGGACAGTTAAGAGGTACCCAGAGGGACAGTCCCATTATATTAGGGACATTTAGGAGTTATGAAGATAGATAGTCCCTCTAAATCAGAGACAGTTGGGAAGTATGTTGATGTACAATCCCTCTAAATCCGGGACAATCTAGGGGTATGAAGAGATACAGTCCTTCCAAATCAGGGGCAGTTTGGACATTTGAAGAGGCACAGCCACTCCATATTAGGGACAGTTAAAATTAGCTCACAATCTAATGTCCCTACAATAATAATATATCATTACCACAGTCTAAGGTCAATTTAGGGGGAAGCCAAAACCAAGCCAAGCCAACCTAACTGCATGTTTTTGGAATGTGGCAGGAAACCGGAATACCCAGAGGAAACCCCCACAAACACGGGGAGAACCTGCAAACTCCATGCAGATAGAGTCCTGGCTGAGATTCCAACCTGGGACCCAGCGCTGCAAAGGAGAGAGTACTTACCACTAAGCCACAGTGCTGGGAGGTTGGGAGCTATAAAAAGGGAAAGTCCCTCCAAATCATGGACAGTCCCTCCAAAAAGGGGCAAGTGGGAGGTATGAAAGGGGCAGTTCTTCCAAACAAGGGGAATTGGGAAGAATAAAGTCCTTCCAAATCAGAAACATTTGGGAGGTATGAAGAGGGAGAATCCCTCCAATTCTGGAACAGTTGGGAAGTGTGCATGTCTTGAACTTATGTAAAAACTTTTTATCTTTCTGATACTTTTCCTCTTATGGTTTACTTTCTGTTTTTTCTTAATTCTCTGCACATTGGGTATCAAATGCTGAAAGCGAACGTAAGTCAACATTCTGCACAAGACAAACAATTATAAGTCAGCCGAAGCCAAGATAAAGCTTTCTACAAAAAGAAACAAAAGTTTGAAAAATGACTTAATTAAAACGTTTTTTATCTTCATCACAATTTACAAAGCATTGATTATCATAAGCCAGAATGCCGCAGGGTTGGAGACACCATCCAAACCGCTACTTCATTATCAGTTGGGCTGTGAGCAATGAAAATGAATAGCTGTTTGCACGACTAATATCCAATTAGATTTATTTACTCGCATGCAAATGTTCCGCTGAGGGAAAGCTGTTTTCTGTATTTCTTTGTGAATAATTCAGTTTGTGATATAGGAAAAAACGAGAAAGTCAGATCTGTATGAGATATTCCTCGGGGCTCAGTAAAAAAATGCTAAAATGTGTTAATGTTTAAGATTCTTGAGCTAAAACCCCCTTTGCAACCCTGATACAGCAGAGTTCAAACTGCAGCCAATCAGTTTGGCTGCAGTGCTCATGTGCTAATGTGGACCTGCTGATAGGAGGGGGGATTTCCCAATCACAGCCTGAGGGAGGAACCACTAAGTGTTAACTACAGCAGACAACAACCTGTGGTCTCTTCTCCTAGACCAAGCCGCATTGTGTGGCAAAATCTCAGAAAATCTCAGAACACTAATACAAATTTTTTTGGCAGGTAAACTGACTCCTTGGGGCTGCCCAGATTGAAGCACAGAATATAACTAGGGGTTAAAGATTTAAAGTAAAGATGAGCGTGACTGTTGATCCAGGGAACATCCGATTGTCTCATGGAATCAGAAAGAATTTCAAATTGATACGTGTTTTTTCTTTGCCTTCCTCTGGATCAACTATGTCTATAGGGTTTTATCTGGGATATGTTTATTTTACTTTTTTAGTGGTTGAACTTGATGGGCTTTTGTCTTTTTTCAACCTGACTATGTAAATATGTAATTTAACCTCCCTGGCGGTCTGAATAATAAGTATTTTTAAAATATCAAAGCGGTACATTTAAAAATACTTATTATTTTAAATTTCGCACCTGGTCTCGCCTCCTGGCCGCACGGTCCCACCTCCCAGCTGCAAGCTTACACGGCCCAGCTGGGATCTGCATTCCCTGGCCCTGCATCCCCAACGCTCACAAGCCGGGGATGCAGATGCCGGGCAGGCTTTGCTGGAGGACGCCGCGGGCACTTGGGGGCCAGGTAAATTTTAAAACTCCATGGCAATTCCATGGAGTGTGGCTCCGGCGTTACTGGTTTTAGTACTGAAAATAACCCTGAGCCGGGAATACAGCTAGGGAGGTTAGTGCATATCACCTGTTGGACTGAAGTTTAGATTTTCTGTTTTTTACAAAAGATGCCAACATACATTAACTGGTTTCAAGCCATGCATGTTCAAACATGTAAATTCACATTTCTCTGCAGAAGTCTGACATTGGAACTAAAGCTGCCCATTCAAGGGCCATGAACTATGCCAATTGTAAAGGTATAGGTCTGTTTTGTCTTTTCATCATTTTATGTCCAATTGTTTCTTCTCAGAGAAGAGTTTGTGGTGGCATATTACAAGCTAGGCATCTATGTCCTGTATTGAGTTTTTCCCCATAGTGGTCACTTTCATTTAAATGCTGAAACCTTTATAGTATAACCCTGATATGTGTACAGGTCCCACCAATCTTTGGCGTTCCTACGCTTGGCTCCCACCAAAATAATTGCTCAGAAAGGTTACAATGTTGCAGCCAGATTATTTGGAGAATTGCAGTTTGTTTTAACTTTTACATTTTAAACAATGTCAATATTCATTTGTTTGTAAGGGTTGGACCAAACCATTTACAGAGGTCCACTTTTATTGATATGGCTTCAAACTTTCACAAAACAATGTTGTTGAAAACTAAAGTTCAACAAAGAGAATTTGCGATTAGGCTGGACTTATAATTGTAGAATTGTCCATTGTACAATAAAACATGTCTGTGTGATATGGTTTTTTTAAAGTATTTGATGCCAGAATCCCTTTGGATTGGAATGACCAAATTTTCAGTCATCGTGATTGGACGGTATGACACAATTCCCATGCATAAGCTCAGAAGTTCCATCATCTTAACATTGTGAAAATCTGGGAGCCCATAAAAAGGGCAGAAGAAGATGGTGGAACCCGCTGGAGAAGGGGTACAGATGAATATATTTACAAATGTGCAATCAGGCAAGTAATGTTATTTTATTGCAGAAGGGACATCACTTGTCTCTTCTGCAATTAGGGACCTGCTAGGTCACAATTTTTTAAAGCAAGGGATTAGTTCCCCTGTTTGTCGCTTAAAGTGTCATTAAAGTAATTTGTATTCAATTAACCCCCTTTATTCCTTCTATCCTTTGCAGGGAGCTGCATATCCTCAATGCCTGTGGTTACAAGTCATGCTTCATTCCCTCTTTGGTGGCCCACCCATTGTGCTGTAGGGAGCTGAGACTACAAGCGTGACACCCCATCCATGAGACACAATGCAAGGAATCATGGGACATAGAGCTTTCTTATAGGCAGAATGCTGACATTGCAGCTGCTCTGCTGCCCTCTAGAGTTTAGCCTCAAAAAGTGAAAACCACTTGCAGCTATAGCACAGATTGATTGCACAAATGATCACTTTTTAAATTAGGAATAATTTTTAAAAAATCTAATATTTATATATATTTACTATTTTTTTTATAACAATTTTTTATTTACCAATTTTAAAGGGTTGTCTACTTTTTTATGTAAAGTAAAAAATTTTGAGCTTAGGTCCGCTTTAATGGTTAGACCCCTTTAGGGTACAAAATGCAGCTGCTTTTTAGTAGCATGTCCCTGTTCACATGTGAAAATTAGAGCTTAGATAGAGGAAGCCTGAAGAGCACTTTGAGGTTTTAGGTATGTCTGTTACATGTCTAATATTAATAGTAACAGACTGTACAATCTAAATCATTTTTTATTCTGCACATATTTATGCTTTGAGCTGGTTGGCCAAATTTGCCTTTAAAAGCATCCAAAAAGCTGTTGGGTATCCCTTTTTTTTGGCATGGCATGTCACCCAGGAGTAATGTCACCCTTGTTTGAATACGATGTGCGGGGCTGAACATTTTCTAGGCACATTGCTGACTGACTCAGGAGAACAAAGTCGAAACAGATGCACCGTCTAGAGGAGCAGATTGTCTGCCTCAAATGTTCCGTTTCATTAAGCACAAAGTTGATGCATTATTTTTTATAGCCATTGATGTCTGGCTCTTTTGGGAAATGGGAGAGTAATGTCTTCCTGTTTTTTAGCTGAAGAATGGGGATCACAATGCAAAATATAAAAAAAATCAAGGTAGCATTTAAAAGGAAAAAAACAAATGTATTTCATCTATAGGATCTCACTGCTGTCACAATTACTTTACAGCTCTTCTGTTAGTTTATGGCCTCTTAATGAGATACATGTGTGTTTTATAACACTTTTCATTTAGTAAAAATACTTTTGAGAAATAATTGCTCTGAAATATTGTATTTCATTATTACCTGGCTGACTGTTTATATTTAACCTGTGACCCATGTTGCTTGTACAGACCCAACTTAGCATCTTGGATTACAATTTGCTTCATCTGCTTGAACTTCGACCACCAGTTCTCAACCTTGGCTGGTTCTGGACCTGCTTCTGCTGTTATTTCGGTATCTGACCTGGTAATCATGGGTCCAGGCAAAAGTTGGTCCACACAGCAGACGGGAGAGGTCTGGGCAGATGGTAACCAAAGTTGTAGGCAGGGTTCCAGGTAGAGGTGGGTCCAGGACAAAGACGAGAGAGGTCAGACAACAGCTAATAGAAGAAAAACACCCATATCATCAGGAAGCACTCACGGACAATGTGGACTGGGCAGATGTAGCTTTATTTGGTCACTGGCCAAGCAGAGGGCAAAACATTGGACTTGGGGAGCGGAGTCATATTTGTAGAAACCATGTTGCTGCAATGAATTGCACCTAAAGTCTTTGGAACTTTGAGCTATCAAACCATTCATGGAACTTTTCTGGCAAACAGTACAACATTGACAATGGAGACTAAAGCACGGATGTATGTGTGTGTGTTCCTTGGCCTATGTAGTGCTGCCTGACCCCGGAATCTGGGCAGTGGAGGAGCCATGGCTGGCCATCAAGCTGCATCACTGGATGGCACAGAAATAAGAGTTAAACTTTTACACTGCTATACTATACAGTACAAACCTTTCTCCTAACTCCTTATTGCCCAATAGTTGCAAATGTCCCAAACTAATGCTTCAATGTAAAAAACACAATTTCCCCCTGCCAATTTGTACCACATCTGCTCACATTTTGCCAACCTTTGCCTGCCACTTGACCTGCTCCTGAAGATCCTGTGCGTTCTTCTAAAGCCAGCACATTGAACTCGGCCCGCTACCTAACCAGATTCCATTGGCACGCCTGCTCCTGGTTCCCTGATCCTCCTATCAACTCAAGGATTATTGAACTTGAGTAGCAAAACATTTGACATCATCCCTTTGGGCATCCAAGTACATAATACTGACATTTTTTACTAAATCTAAAGAATTATTTTTTTCTTTAAGTTCAGATAAGATAAAATGTTTTGTTTGCTTTGCTTTACTCTTCCAATGTAATGTGTCAGCAGCAATGAGAACAGGAGAGAACAGTCATTATCAGTCATTATGTGTGCAATGGTCTTTTTGTGGGAGCTCAGCTATTGGTTTTCTTTGTAAAGACTTTTTGGGTTTAGGTACACTTTACGTGTTTTTGTTGACACAATTACACAGAAATTATGAATATTATAATTCATTGTCACCTGTTTTGTTTTAGGTCCATAAAAAACATGTTTAGTAACTTTAGAATCGCAGATAAAGACTAGTGATTGGTTAATCCAATCATGTTCAATTTGTTTCTAGTTTAACTCACTCTAGGCTTGGTAAAGTTTGCTGAAGCTGAATCATGTCACGTATGAACATATGTATGCCTTACCAACCTCTCAGTTAGCAAGATAAACAATACAATACAATACGATATATGGTGAACAAGGTTCCCATTGCCTGCTGGTATACCTATAAACTGCATCAGACAACTATTTGCAAGGTGCATCAAAAACTAACTAACAGCCAATGTTAATCCTGGCAGCCACTTTGAATCTCACCACTAAATGTTTGTGGAAACTTTGATTTACCAATTTACCAACTCCATGGTGAAGTCTCTTATTTAGGAAATGCATGTTAACCTAATAAATTTCTCATCAGGGAACTTCAGGACCATTGTCCTAAAGTGAATTGCTGGCAGGATATAAACTAATAATATTATATATTTGAGAAGCAGTAAATATGTTTAATAAACCTACTGGGCTGCAGACACTGTGCAGCAATTAATCCTCCAATGTAACAGGTTCATTTTAAAGAAGAAAGCTGGGCATACCAAAGAGATGACAATCAGTGTAAAAATGAATAACTATAAAGTTGGTCTAGGTCAGGGGTCTGCAACCTGCGGCTCCGGAGCTGCATGCGGCCCTTCAGCCTCCTTGTTGTGGCTCCCTTCGGCTGCCGCGGGGAGATCTCTGATGGGGGATCCCCTTCCTCCCAAGACACTGCGGAGGAGGGGGATTCCCTATCCGGTGTTCTAATGAAAAAAATCTACCAGTGAAATAAATCTACCACGGGGCGTGTACAAATGGGTGTGTACAATGACATCCCCCTCCTTTGAACCCCCATTCCTCTGGAATGGGGAGATGTACAAAACCAAAAATGTAGGTGCAAGTGGGGGACACCTGTGATTAACACCCCCTAAAATTTAATTGTTAGGCTATCATCAGAACATAAAGAACTCTGCCCATCAAAAAAATCTACTGTTACACATTGCTGGAGGCACCTGAACCCCAATTTCTCTGGAACAGGAAGGGGGTACAGGTGAACAAAATTAGAGGTGCAAGTGGGGGACACCTGTGGCTAACACCTCCTAAAAACTCCACCCATCAAAAAACCCCTACCCTGTTACACATCGTTGGAGGCTTCTAGCACCTAAACCCCAATTTATCTGGAAAGGGGGGTACAGGTGAAAAAAATTTGAGGTGCAAGTATGGGACACCTGTGGCTAACACCTCCTAAAAATTCATAAAAACTCCGCCTATCAAAAAAATCTACCCTGTTACACATTGCTGGAAGCATCTAGCATCTGAACCCCAATTTCTCTGGAACGGGGGGGAGGCGGTACAGGTGACCAAAATAGAGGTGCAAGTGGGGGACACTTATGGCTAACACCACCTACTATTGAATCGCTAAGGCTTCGTCAGAAAATAAAGAACTCTGCCCATCAAAATAATCTACCCTGTTACACATTGCTGGAGGCTTCTAGCACCTGAACCCCAATTACTCAAGATTGGGGGGTACAGGTGAACAAAATTAAAGCTGCAAATGAGGGACACCTGTGGCTAACACCCCTTAAAATTTAATCGCTAAGGCATCGTCAGAACATGAAGAACTCTGCCCATCAAAATAATCTACCCTGTTACGTTAGAAGCCTCCAGCTAATGTAACAGGATGATACGTTAGAAGCTGGAGGCTGCTAGGGGCATAGTTCAGTGTTTAATTTATTTCAAAGTAGGCCTACACATGCACACTTGTAACAGGTAAAATTAAAAAAATATTAAAACTTTTAAAAGTTTATAATCTGTGTTATGTTTTGCGGCTCCAGACTATTTTTCTTTAGTGGAAGAGGAGGCAAAATGGCTCTTTTGATAGTAAAGGTTGCTGACCCCTGGTCTAGGTGTTTGCCCACCCAAGGTGTGTATATCATGTACTCACTTATCACCTTGCTGCAGTATAGACCTTGCAGCTTACCAGTATTTATATGTAGTGTTTGCATTATTTTTCTTAAGGCTAAAACAACAAATACAAAAAAAAATCATCTGTAACCTGATAATCCATTTACCCAACATATGGAAATGAACAAAGGCAAGTGTTCGAAGTCCAGCTTGGGTAGCAAATATGGCTCCCTCCATAGAATATAGCAAGGGATTGTAGCCACCCAGGAACTGTAAGATTTTCAGGGTTATTGGGGGAAAAAAGATAAATGCCACAATGTTCCTTTAACAAAAACTTATTTACATATACTTTAAACCAGGGGTGTCAAATACTCAGTGGGCCAAAATGAAAAGTTTGGACAAAGTTGCAGGCCAACCTTGACATTTATTGAAAAAAATATCTACAATTGAGGAAGATCGCTAATGAATGTCAAGAGAGGAGGGGGCGCTTCTGGGTCTTGATTGACGTGCAAGCAGAGCATTCTGGGATTTGCAGTATTAGCGGTGCATGCACGCAACCTGAGGGTTACAAACTGCTCATTGCTCAAGGAACTCCCAGAAACCTCTAAAGGAACCCTGGCTGGGAAGTGCTGCTTTAAAGTAAAATGTAAAAGGGCTTTTTGACTTTAGGATTTTTTTTACTGTTGGTGTTATATATATTTGCTTGTAGCAAAAAAAAAAGTATATTTCAGCATAAACATCAACTGATTTACCACTAGAAAAGTTTTTTTTTGTCCTTCACTGCATTAATTCCTAGAAGTCGATTGTGCTGATGCTATTGAGATGTATGCAGATACGGGACCATCTGTTGTTTTACAAGCTGATAGTTTGCTGCTTAAAAGGGACTGCATAAGCTGTTCCCTAAGAAATTATTTTTTTTTTCAGCAGTTAAGATTTACATGAATTTGTGCATTTTAAAGACTTTCTGTTTAGTGGAAATAAACACTCTTGATAGATACATCATAATCAGGAGAGGAGTTGGCTGAGGTTCTATAGCAGGTGTATGCCGAAACACCATACTGCAAAGTGATGGATGTGTGATAAGTACATAATAAATCAGGATCAGAGATAAGTAAATAATTAATTTGTCATCCCGGGGGAGATCAGTATGATCTATTGGGTTGGGTATCTTTCCATTTAAACAATACGGGGTATTATAATAATCAATTCACATGGTAATTCAATCAACCAAAGTGCTTGTTTATTGGATCTGTTATTTTTGATCGGGTTCTATGATATATGGCTTATTTGGTTGGTGTTCTGATCCAACCATCTTGATAACGGACCTTGAATGAGTATGCATAGGTGTTTGGTCAACTATGGCACAACTTGTACAGCAATTATTTAAATGCTTGTTTAACATTCGCAACTTTCAGTAGCAAATACACATTAAATATGAACATATAAGGACTAAATATTTACATGATGTGTATATTAGAAATGGACAAATGCACCCGGACTTCGTTCCTTCTTTGAAGGTGGTAATCATACTTTGTGTAAGGAATTTACCCGTCCTGCGAGCCCGCGGTGTCCCTGGGGATCCCAGCCGCAGAGGGGGATGCCGCTGTAGCAGGCGGCATGGCCGAGGCTGCTGCTCTGCTCGCAGCTTGTCTCTCTCTGCAGGCGGAGGGATCTGTCCTGGCCAAACTACTGTTCAGCCAGGCGGCATCCCTTGCATCCCTTCGGACGTGGTTACTGAAACTCCTGCTCTCAGCACTCCTTTGCATGTTCAAAGTAGTGCACGTCCTAGGGGTGTTGTGGGAAGAGGTGCGCGTGCTACCATGCGTCCCTCTTGTACCCCCCGAGGGCGTGGCACTCGGCTGCCTCGCCGCGGGGCGGGACATAGTTAGTTTGAATTCAGTTATTCTCCTATCAGACGGCGCCAGGTGGCGCAAGGTCATTGGTCACTCTGGCCATTTAAGGAGAGCCTGTCCTGTACACCAGTGCCCGCTATAAGCCTCTGTTAACACAGTGTGCTTGGGTGCGTCCTTGTGTTGGTTTAAGTTTATCTGCTTTTGTCATCTCCATAGTGACCTGGTCTGAAGCTGACTCTGCTTGAACTCTGCCTGCCCTGACCTCGGATTGCTAATGACCATTCTGCCTGCTGCCTGCCCTGACCTCGGATTGTTCTTGACCTGTCTCTGCCTTACCCTCTTGTACTTTGCTTGTTTGGACTTAACCCTTGCTGTGCTTTATGACATTGAATAAAGCCTGATTGAAGGATATCTGGAGTTGGTCATGGTTTGTGTGCCCAGGCGCATTACACTTTGATGTACAATGATCCAATGTTTAAACTGAACCCTATTCAGGAGTGTCTTCAGGAGATTCAGCAGTGTCTTCAGGAGACACAATTTACACTTAAAGTTCTAAATGTTAAATGATCTATTTTTCCCTTATGATTAAATATCCTTAGAAAATTTGACTTCAAAGTATGTTGACCCAACTTCGAAGAATGTTCACCCAACTTAAAAAAAAAACATCGGCCTAACTTCAAAGAGTGTTCACCTAGCTTCAAAGAAGACTTGCCCAATTTAAAAATGTTTGGCCAATCTGTGATATATATATTTAAAGTACATTTGGTTTGACCAAGGAGAAATTTACATTTGACCATAAAAAAACTAAAAAGCAAAAAATGACCTTTCACGTAAAAAAGATATTTGTAGGGTGCTCTTGTGCTTCTTGTGCAAATGTTGAAACTTTTTCACAGTCAATAGATTATAAATATTGTGAATTTACCCACATGTGTAAAATAATATGTTAGCAAGTTACTGTGCCACAAAGTTCCTGTACAACGTATCCAATGGAACTTCTATTTGATATAATAATACTGTTTTGAAGCCAATTGAAAGTCCAATTGATGTTCTGCAGAAACTTTTTCCCTCAATTGCATTATTATGCTTAATATTTTGTGATGCAGCTCCATGGCATTGGGTATTATTCTGGTATGACTTTGTAGAAAGCCAGTTCCATAAAGAAGTGGTTTAAGCAGTTGGTGTGGAGGAACTAGAGCATCCTCCAGAGATCCCTGGCCTCAGCCCTACTGAACACCATTGGAATGAATTCAAAAACTGTTTGTTAGCCAGGTCTTCACATCCAATATCATTCGCCAACCTCACGATTGCTCTTTTGGCTGATCGAGCACAAATTGTGCCCAAATGGTGGTTTGGGTCCACTAAGGAACAGATCAGAGTGTTTTCTGTGCTTGTGATCATTATGTCAGCCATGATTTGATTTTACCAGTTCTTTTTCTGTAGTTAACATTTACCATGAATTACAAATTACCACTGGCATATCATACATTGTATAAGTGGTCCACTCTTTGGGAGACATGGATCTCTCATTTGGTGTTTGACATTTCAGAACATTTAATAGCCCCAAATTAGTATTTTAGTCAAAAATCTTTGTTTCCCAGCGCCAGGATACCATTTTTGCCCACGACAGATTTGTGTCATATCCAATATGCATCCACAGGGCATATGATGGTAAACAGCCGGTAAATCCAATGCTAATTTGCCTAGATTTACCTGCTTTGATGAAAATATAACTTTATGAGCTGAAGTTTAAGTGTCTGTTGATCCTTTTTCAAAATTAAATTTGCTGCAGCTTATGCGTTATGGTGTCTTTTTTTTTTCCCCGGCCACATAAATTTTGTTTTAAGGCTTAATTATTCCTCCAATCTTGTTCTTAGTTAGAAAGTCAATCTCTTTTGAATTCTAAAAGAGGTGTGGGTTGTTTAAATAAATGATGAGGAGAAGCCTGGTGGGCATTCAGCAAAAAATGCCTTTCAATTTAATGGCGCTTCGATGAAGACAGGTCGCTCGGTGCCTTAATTAGAATTGAGGTGTCTATTGTCTATCTATGCATATTATATTTCACAAAGAGGCCCTCGCTGTTTATCTGGCATTTAATGAGATCTCGTTCCATCACAAGCCCGGCTTCAATAACAAATGATAAGCCTGGCGCAAACAACGGGAGCACAAAGAAAAAGCTGTGACATGGCCTATATAAGTTCATTTCATCAAATGGATCGCACAAGTCGGGGCCAAAAATAAAAGGGTTCTTCACTATTGTCACCCGAATAATAATGACCCAGCGGGGATTTTAGACAAAAGGTAATTGCAAGGCTCCCTACCAGCAACTGCATCTGAATATTTGGTATATCGACAATGTGTTTATTTAAAAGGGCTAAGAAATGAAAAAAGAAATTAGCCAATAGTAAAATAAAAATAGAGAAAGCCTCACGCAGGTTAAAATCACTTGGATTATTGGACCCAGCAGCTACCACAAACCAATGTCCTTCACATCCATTGGAAATTAGTCCCAGGTTGCTGCACATTTGCAATTTGCTGACAAACAATAGCTAATTTTCTAGCCAATGAGAATGTTGCCAGGAGATGGTTGCCTTGGACTATTGGCTAGTAAAGCAGGCAAAAGTGGCTAGTGTCCATACATTCGATGAACGGAATATGTGTGATGTTCACTGTAAACTTTACCTGACGGCAAACCAAACATCATCCATGTCAGTGTCCCTACTGCAAATCCCAGACTCCCAGACAATGCTATTGCGGCGCTGGAAGCCTGTGGGTACCATTGTCGCCCTATTAACAAAATAAGGAGGCTTCTTTGATTATTGCTTCTGGCCTGCTAATGGCCCTCAAAGGCCAAAATTGGACAGCTCT
Organism: Pyxicephalus adspersus; assembly: GCF_032062135.1. Lineage (NCBI taxonomy): Eukaryota > Metazoa > Chordata > Amphibia > Anura > Pyxicephalidae > Pyxicephalus > Pyxicephalus adspersus. Next base: position 46,791,902 of record NC_092869.1, on the reverse strand, counting down.
GAATTGCAAAATACCAGAAAGCTACCAAACTGCGTCTGCAATCACGTTTGTTGATGTTCTACTTGCATAATCCCATCCGTGGTGGCAGGCAGTCTGCATAGGTTCTTTTCATTTACATGACTGAAGGTGGAAATTGTTGTCAAATCTCAGAAGAAAAGATGTTGCCATTTTATACGGAAGGCAGATAGTGTTGAAGTGTTGATTCTGGAATAGTAATTGTTGTCCTTACTTTATGTTGTAGTAATTTACATTCAACCGGACTGGTTCTTGTAATGTTAAAGACGTTTCTCATCTCTCCAAGATGCTTCATCAGTTGTACCAGTGCAGGAAATCCCCCAACAATCAGATACACAAAGCACAAATGCCTTAATCCATTCACCGTGGAATGTCAAATTGCAGATGTTGATTGCCAAAAACCAGGAGATGTAAAATGTGATGTAATGAAATAATTCCTATCTTTGTTGTCAGGAAGTTTGCATAGGTGTGCATTGGGTTCTTTCACACCTCCAGTCCTCTCTGTTTAAAGAGTGCTACTCACTGTCCTCAAAAATGTCCCCCTTCCTTAATGTTTAGAAGAACAAAGTGTTGACCTGTAGAATGTATCCTCCTACGTTGGGCCAGTCCATTGTTGAGCGGTTGTTTTGTCTCTCCAAGTCTTTGCATTTTTCACCACAGCGTCTCTTTTAAAATTATTTTTAGAGATCTATTTCTATTGTCCATGGTCTGAACCGATCCCACAGATGTACTTTAAATGTGTATTTTCTATTTTCTTCTGCTCAGATCCTGTATTTTTACATTTTACCCCACAATAAAGTGCATTCATTAATCGCCTTTCAAACATTATTACTTTCTTGAGTAGAAGTCATGAAAAGCAGCAGCATCCACTTTCGGCAGTTTTGCCCTCGCAGTCAGCAGCAGTTTCTCTATAGATCACTTATGTGATATGAGAGGAATACAAACGAGAAGTCAATCTCTGGGGCCTGCTGTGTATCTCATAAGATAAAGCCAAGGAAAAGTACACTGCCGCTGTGCCAAGGGCAGCAATATGTGCATCTCACGCATGTACCGGGCCGACGTCCCACCTTGTTGTGCCATGCACAGTCTGTGGCTCTGCAGCTTATCACACTTTTGTGCTTTCATATGTGTCAGGGGGCCAAAGGGGAGCCAACAGATTTGTGTACCCTAATAACTGGCATTATTTCTTCTGATGTATCAGGCAATGTATTATCCTTGTGCACAACACAGCTCTCCAATACAACACGGCCACAACAAATGTATTTATCCAAAATGTGCCAAACCACATGGCTGAATATTTCCTCAATTCTATTAATCAATGCAGAGGAATGGTCATATGTGTTGCAGGAGTCCTAGTTGTCTCCATTTTCACATGCAGATGATGTATAGTCATATCAAAGCCTTGAATTCTAACCTCACCCATGGAGACAGCAATAGTGGGACCTATTGTAAAGGACAGTTTATGTGTAGTGTATGGGTTGTGCATTGACCCTTTATCAGCAGTGGCTGGGATTAGTGGAGTGAAATAAATGATCTCTATTATTATATTGGCAATTATTCAAACTCTAAAATTAACAATAACACAGCTAGTGAGGAGCTTTATGAGGAACATGTCCAGAGTACTTAAATCGAATTTAATATCCAATGAAGGTAGCCTTAATGGTAACATTTCACATACCTTTTAATTTGTGCCTAATTGCAGGAAATTTTTGCTTATTTCTAGCAGTGCATGTGATTGGATGGTGCAGTCAGCAAAGCTTCACCTTATTAACTCAGCTAAATGAAAATTTAATTTTCTAAGTAAACAGTATACATTTCTTTAGTAAAGTATTACCTATGTTCCTGTTGGTGACCACAGAATTTAGAAAGAGACTCTCCGCAACAGGGACATAAAAAATCTAAAAAAAAGCCAAACAGGTTGTAACCCTCAAATATACTTTTAAACTTTGTTTTATTATGAATGAGATTTTGCTTGCTTCTCATTTCAGAGACAGCGTTAAATGAAGTGTGTTCTATGTTCTGTGCTATGAGAAGAGAAATGAATGCTGGCTGGGGAATGCAAATTGAGCCAAAAATGAGATATCCGGCAGTCGTACGGAAGTGGTTACATTAGTAGAGGTGTAGGTGTAGGTTACCTAACATGTCTGATGACCCATGTATGGTATTGTATACAGATATACAGATCTTGGGAGATTTAGGAGGTCTCACAAGATGAGAAATTAAATAGGCTTTAAGTCTGTAGAATATTGGGGTTGAGTCTTTGCTTCACAGAAAGCCCAATGGGACATATCCCAATGGTGCTGCCTAAGTCTGAAAACCAGAAATTATCTAGGCTTAGATGATTCGAACCTTCTATTGGAAGAAACCAGAAATTGCTAAAACTGAGTCTACAATCACATATGTTGTTGTAATCCCATCCTTGGTGTCAGGAAGTCTGCACAAATGGAATTCTTTTGATTTATATGGCTGAGGTTGTCAAATCTTGGCGTAGATTTAGAACATCTTCCAGGATGAGTTATAAAATAATATTATAATTATAAATTAATATTGCTAAAATAAGCTTTAAGTCTGCAAAGGATGGAAGAGTCTTGGACATCTTCATTCGGGAAAAAACAGTGAATGTTACAGGACATATACTGATGGTGCTGCCTAATTCTGAAGACCAGAAGCTCCTGGTGTTACAGAAAATAGATTAGGCTTAGAAGATGCAGTCTTTCATTTACTGTATTGTTCTCCAAACTCAACATGGAAGTCTATCACCCTTCAGGAGTAAACTAAAGGTCCTAATTACTGACTCCATCTGTTCTTGGTCACATTCCTGTCTGGGGTTGTGAATGCTTCCTGTTGGCAGTCCATTGGCACGCACCTTACATGGATCTTTATTTTTCAAAGGCAATGTGATGAGGTCATTAGGATCAGAATACGTTTGCATTAAGACTGGACAAACATAAGAGGTGTCATGGGGGTTCATGTGACACTGGATTAACCTTTTGATTAATAAAGGTTAGTATAGGGTTTTATGTATATAACAGCAAAATCCCTCCATCAATATATGTATGGGTGGAAGAGATGAGACATTTACCTTTGTGATGGGCTTAAACAGGACTCTTTCTTAGGACTGTTTCTTATTTAGTCTATATCATAGCACAAGCACTTACCATTTAGGATTATATCACCTTCTGGCCACAGTAATTATCTGCTTTTACTGAGTGCATTGCTCTGCATCAATGGCTCAATACATTTTGATTGTTGCATTGATGTTGCTGATCTCTGAGTGTTCTCATAATAATACAAATAGAGAAAACCTTTGTGCTGCAACACAAAAGAACCCCAAATAGGGTCTATTTTAAAATCCATCTAATAATAAGAAATGTAAAATCCTATTAAAAGTCATTTTTGCCCCTTATATTTTCATGTATTTCATTATTCTTTCAAACATTATTTTTCAGCATTGTCTTCCATATTTTTTAGGTCATGACATGGTGCACTTCTCGCCTCCAGAAAATCATCATTCCCACATACTTACACTTGCTTGGATTAATATTGACTAACAGTTTTATACATATTTTTATATTTTGTATTTTCGTGTTGCAGACCATTTTCTAGACCACTCAATTTGTTACCTGGGGCAGTATGTTTCTACAAACGTGGCTAAATGAACTTCTGCTCTTTCTGAAATAGCTGGAGGAGCCAGTAAATCACTCATTATATTAATTTCACGTTATCTTCCTTTCTATAAAAAATATTTTGTCGAGAAGTTAATCTGCATTTTTTTAGAGGGAAATAAATATTAAAGTTTTACAGCTCTATTAGGAAGAAGAAAAAAAAGACAGCTAGTTATGTCAGTGATGTCAAACAATAACGTTGCCTTAAATTTTTTGCCATTTTACAGGATTACGGAGAAGTACCGGAGGTAAGGAGGCTTCTTCAACTTGCACTAATGATATGTACGTCTATATTGCTGATTGAGAGTGATTGTTCTTCTTCTCCTACCTACTCAAACAGCCGCAGGCGGCCCAAGAAGCTTTATTTCCCAACTCAGAATTCATTTTAATGAGCTGCCCTGCTCTCCCTCATCGCCTCTGAGAAATTGTTCCTTCTGAATACAGGGGCCGAGAACAACATGCTGCTAAAAGGCACTGCTCTCCTTAGCTTGATGTTAAGTGAGTCGATTGCATTGTTTTTTTGGTTTTTTGCCTTGTTTGCAATTGAATGGAAACTACATTTTCAGTGCACCAAGGAAACTGAGACTGAAGTATTTTAAAGTTTGGCTCTGGGCAAAGAGCAGTATATGTATGGAGCTGCTTTACATTCCAAGAGATTTGCATTGCTGTCCATCCAATCCTGAGATTTATACAGATCTATATGGGAAGGTAGGAGGCCTACTTTTGCACAGAATCAATCCTGCGCTACACACCTATCCTCATTCCATTCCAGGGTGCCGCCATCTTCATTCTTTATGTTTTTAGCCATCTTGATTGGCTGTGCCACGAGTATTGCACCTTGTGATTTGCTACAATGTTGCAGTCCAATCACTAAAGGAGAAGAGAAAATACTTCCGCTTTCCTGCAGCAGACTGATGACATCTCATCCTGGACTGACTGCTTTTCCATGATAAAAGGTGGAGCTTTTCTGGAAACTGATATTGTAACTGTGAATTGTAAATGTATTCTTTCAGAAATTTAAATAGAGGTTTCCAACTTGAATTGGAGATATTTTGACCTTGGATTGGAACTTGGATTTTGAGTATTCAATCCAACATTACCACACCTGTCATTTAGGAACCTAAATTCCTTGGGGTGCAAGAGTATCCCCTTATGAGCATTGGGATCCCGAGCTTTCCAAAGATCACTGGTGGTGGTGGTTAAAACTGAGAATAATGAAAACATTTTGGAATTCCCTCCCCCAGTTTTGTATTCTTAATGAAATGTTTTGACAGAAAGGGGTAAGGGCAGCCTCATGAATCCAAATCATTTTTTAAGCAAGGTCAATTTTAAGGATCAGGCTTAAAATGCTTGAAAATGTAGGTCCAACACGACTTTTTTTCTATCCCTGGGTGCATTGTTTGATATCTGGCACCCTCGGTTTGCTCTTTGCTCATGATTCATATTTGGAAGGACAACCACTACATAAGTATTCTTCAAGGAATTGGCTAAAAGTCAGCAGACCACGGTCCTATGTCTGCTGGGCATTATTAGTTTGACAATACAGAGTACTGAAGCTGTTATAAGACAGAGAGCATGAATTCACCCCCACTGATCTTGTTGTGCCGGGTGAGGAGATTGGTGATGTCACAGACAAGGAGATAAAGCGGAGCTCACGTGGGGTGGAGGAGACACAAACCATTATGGTTATTGTTACAGTGATATCTGGGGACAGGTGACAAATCTACTCAGCTGTATCATCATAGAAGGGAGACATGAAAAAAAAATTGGGCTCTGGAGTACCAGGCGAAAGTCAAGACAATGCAAAGAGGCTTCCTTTTGATTCTTGCCACTTATTACAAAATACTAAATTCTGGAGAGTAATACACAGCAATTTGCCAACTTAAAGGGACACTACTTTCTAACTAAAAAAAGAAAAAAAAAATCAGTATGTATATAAGTGTTGGCCAAATTTGCCTTTCTTCATTTTACCAATAGTTTGCCCTAACTGACCCCAATGTTTGGGTTGATTTGGCAGCCAAATTTGAATCCCTAGGTGCCGTATGCTGTACCTATCAATGAGGGCTTGGCCAATCCAGCTGGTGGACGTTGGCACAAGGTACAAGGTACAATGGGCCTGATTTACCGAAGCTCCCCAGGACTAGAGAAGAATGGCTATTATGGGAGAACATGGGTAATCCAGCAAACCTGGAATGGATTTGGTCCAGCATTGAAAACATTCGCCAAATATTAGCAAATCGTTTTAAGAAATCTATTTCAGTTTAGCTGGATTACCCAGATTCATGCATATTAGTCCATCTTGTAGGCTTTGAGTAATCAGGCCCTATGTACCTGTCATTGCCTTAGGTACAAATACAATTGCTGAACCTCATAATGTTCAGCTTGATTCAATTTGTGCCAAAAAAAACCTGATTCAGATCAAATATGGCAAAGGTTTGAAGCTGAACACCAATTTTAGTAACTATAGGTTTCTTGTTTGTTATTTGTTAGCAAACACATGAATCATTTTTATTATAGGAATTGCTGATTGTATTATTGCATTGAATTATTTTTACAATCAATTACAATATTGGAATTTCTTTTATTTTACAAATGCAACACCAAGACAAGTTAATCATTTTTCTATGCACATTATGCTTTGCAAAACATTTAAAGATTGGAAAAAAATAATAGAATATAATAAATGGAGCAAAGATATAAATAAGATATGGAGATCCTCAGAAACTATATGCAACTGCATCTGTATCACAAAAAAATGTTCAATATTGACATTTTGCAACTTTTAAACTTTTATTAATAAAGTTGAACTCCCAGGAAAAGTAAATAATATATAAGGGAATTATTGTACCTACCAAAGTAATGCTGTTCTTCAAGTCCCGAAACTTGCACAGTTTTTGTCACAGAGGGCCCTGTATTGGCATGGGAGGGGGATTTTTCTCTGCTCGATTTCCCTTACAGGTCCCCTTCCTTGTGATTGGATAGGGAAAGGAAAAGCAGCAAACTGATGCACTCATTTTTCACTCTCCATCCCATTGGCTCCTTGTGCAGCTTCTCATTCAAGTCAAATTCAGGTGCTTGCCTTTACATTAAATTGAATAATGTAATAATGAATGGAGTTGTATAAATTACTGGCTTTTATCTGCTTGAAATTCAGCTTTGATCTGATTTCTATTACCAATATTGTGAACCATTTTCCAATATATTGCAGACAAAGCAGAGGCTGTTTGGCAAGTGTCTCAGACACGCTGCTGTTTTGCCCGGCTCTCTGGAGACAAAGGATTGCACAGCTTAAAATATCCATTACGCAGTCTCTCAATCTGGAGAACAGCCGGATAGCCTCGGGTTCTTCCTCGTACAGAACACTTATGGTTTAACAGAAAATACCTTGGAAAAAAAAATCACAGAATGAGCTCCATTCAGAAATTGTGTCATTGGCATGGAAGCACCCGAGCCAGATGGATGACAATTCCAGAGCAAGAGGAAAAATGACTAAAGAATCATATTTAAGATATACAGCTCATGTGCAAGGGATTGCATTGCTGTTCATTTTGAAGGGCAACCCCAACTCTGCAGTGCATCACTATACATAGTATCATATTATCATGCATTGTGGTGCAATGCATTGCCAAAAATGTTTAGGATGTAGTTTTTAGTCTCAATAAAAATAAGTGGGTTGCTCTAAAGCAACACATGTTAATGCATCTTATAAAGGAAAGGAGCTCACAGGTGTGTATGGGGCCTTATTGTCAACACCAAATTACTAAAAGAATAACAAAATCAGCTTTCTAGGAATTAGCAAAATCATGAAATTTATTTTTCATCCATTTGCTTTATTAATTTTCCAATTCTACAAGTGAATTGCTAACCCCTAACACAAAATTACTGGATATGTCAGGTAGATTGATGGGAAAATGTTACAAGAAGAAAAAAAATAAAAGAATGTCTATAATCAAAGTGAAAGTATGGCCTTTAAACCACTTTTCATTTGACTAATCTTCAAGTAAAGTGCAAAGTCACTAATCATAGTACTGCGACCACAATTGCTGGGGGTGTAAGGGGGATGAGTGGGTGCAACAAAATCTGTAAAAATCCATTTTGCTGACTAGATTTTTACTTTAACTTTTGGAAAAATGGCAAGCTTTTGTAAAACTCTTTCACTGGGGACATATTCCAACAAGCCAAGCAGAACCTAGCTGTGCAGAGCTACATACTCACCCTAAGTCAGTGGTACAGAAAGTAGTAAAGGCTGAGGATCAGAACACCGAGCAGGCAAGTTTTATATATACTTAAAACAATAGCAGGTTGTGCAATTCCTCAGTACAGGTTCTCTTTATGTTCCACCAGTTCAATTTTAGAATCAGTCACAGACCTGAAACAAGCCTGCGGCTAACTATGGTGAGCGCCAATTAGCTGAACACCTGAGCTTCATATTCATTTTGGGTGAGTGATTCAGAGAAGATCAGAAAACCAACCAAGCGTATAAAGAACCCGGACAGGAATGACAGCTTACATTACCTCTCGGTGACAGGTCCACTTTAGTATGGATGCCAAGCATATTACTTGGTATGTGGATGTGCGGTACAGGGAGCATTTACACATCTGGATATGTGAAAAACAGCAAAGTGTTCTGTGATTGGCCAGGTTAGGAGGGAATGGCACTACCGGGGACTCTGGGCTATCATTGCAGTCCCTGGGACTTTTAGCTGTCCCCAGACCAGAAATGCAGGATGAGTTATCCAGCATATGGAAAAGCATTGATTGCAAAGTGATCCAGCCGTATATTGCACCTGACAAGTATAACATTTCCTTACAAAATATGAAAATCCCTCTTCAGAGTTCCGCCTTAGATCTTGAACGTCCCGCTATCATACCACGACGCATCTTTTTCATTATTGTTAATCTATGTGCCATAATTAAGTAAAGTGTTAGAAATTAGTCGGGAGAGATTACTTCCCTTTATCTGTTCAAAAAGCCAATTTAACATATGCCATTTGTCTCTGTCTATGACTAATTTGACATATTTCAGAGGAAGGAATAGAAGTGTAACGCATTAGGACAATGCTGGGAACAATTCCACAGTGCCAATTCTCATTTACTTGACGAACACTCTGTCTTCAGTCTGCTTTCAGCACTTGTGAGCGGAGGTGACGATTTTCTTTAGTGATGATGCCGTTCCATTGTCACATCCATAACACAGTCAGCATTGCCTTGGAAGATATCCAGATCTCATTGCTGCATTTAAAGGCAGTCAATGGCAAACAAACAAGAGGATAACGAAAGTTTTACACATTACATGTTATCCCAGGTTATGTAATACAGATGTGCTGAGAATATAAGAATAGGAATAGATGTGTACCATGTTATTACAGATGTTTAAATCCATCCTCTCAAATCTATTAAGATATACAAAGTATATGCGAATATAGTGAATAAACTGTTCTGAATATAAACCAAGGTACCTTTTACCACACAACAAAAAAAAAGAAAAATACCTGTCATGTTTGGGGAAATGGAGTCTCTAGGGGGCGCTATGACTTACACTGTAGGGGCGTGAGCCCTAAGAAGGGTCAAGGTGCAGAATCTAAGCAGCAGCCAGGTGTTCACCAGAGCCTCTAGTGGTGAGGATGTTGTGCTGCTGCCAGGTTACAGTCCTTGGGCACACCAGGGTGGGCAGGATAAGTCACGGTACCAAATCACAAGGCAGTCTAATAGTCAAGGAAAGCGGGGGACAGGGCAAGCTTCAAGAAATGGAGGGCAGGAACAAAACCAGGGGTCAAGAACCAGAAATCCAAGAAATGACACAGGTGACACGGGGATCACCGCAGACACAGGGGACACAGTAGGCACAGGTGACACGGGAGACATGGGGATCACCGCAGACACAGAGGAACACCACAACGGGACAGGGAGGGAAAAAACAGACTGGGCAACAAACAGAGCTGGACTTGGAAAGCACAAGATGAACAGGCAGGTATGGAGGAAATGCTCAGCAGAGCTAGGGGTCTTGGCACTAGTACAAACATGATTGCTGTGCTGTGTCTGAGCCAGCTAAATAGCCAGGGGGGATTAGGAGTCTAATTCCTGAATGGCCGATAGGAGGGACGATACTGATTTAATCTGGAAGAGGAGGCACGCCCCGGCTCAGAACTGTGTGCATGCACAGGAGAGAGGCGCCTGCACTTTAGGGAAGAAGAGGTAACTGTGACAATACAACAGTGTCTTGAGTATAAACTGTGAATGTGACTGATAACATTCAAAACAATCATCAACAGAAATGTCAATATAATTAATCAGAATAAATGCACTTGGATTGTGTTTTGTTTATAACATTTATGTAAAAGGGGAAAAAATTTAAATCACATGGAGTCTGTTCATTTTTTTCCTCTTTTTTATAGGGTAAATTTTTTGTACTTTCAAGCTGGTTAGGATGGGTCATCCGCTCAGCTCAGTGTGCGATCCCCAGCACTGGAGGTTAAATGGGGGCAAGTTTCCCCATTCAAAACCTCTAGTGCTCTCTGATTGGCTGATGAAAGGAAAATCTTGATGATGCTTGAGCTGTCATCAGGGTTTACCTTTCTTTAGCCAATCACAGAGCACTAGAAGTGATGAATGGGAAGACTTGTCCTCATTAACCTCTAGTGCCCAGAGATCCCACACTGACAGGAGGATTCCCACCGCTGTGCTCATAAATGAATGCAGCTGTGGGAATCATCCTGTCATTGAGGAATAACCTGTACATAAGTTAAAAGTTAGTTACACAAATCACACACGTTCAATAAATTACTTTAACATTAAAGCCTTTTTTTTTTACACACAATTTCCCGAAGTCGAATCCCGTGTTTTAAAGTTCGAGTCTATCCGAATTCGAACAGCCATATTCAAGTCAAACATAAAGACAACCCGAATTCGAACACCAACACTACTAACAGCTTTGTGCAGTCAAATAAATCTTGGTTTATATTCGCATATATAGATACATGGATTAGGCAAACCATTAAACCTCCTCTCTAAGATTGTGTAGGATTCCTTTGTGCCACTGCTAAAACAATTTTTAACCATCATGGACTCAGCATGGATTTCACAAGACCTAAAGGAGTCCTGTGGTATCTGGCACCAAGGCAATAGCTGATGGTTCTTTAGGTCACTGGTTCTTTAGGCTCCACCAGCCTGCTTTTGCCCCATACTGCATTATGCTGCTATCTTTTCCTGCACAAACCCAAGGATTTACATGATTGTGACCATCAATGACCCAACATCTCTGTCCATGATGTAGGTGGAGACCCTGGATGATGCTGGAACAAAGGTGGCTTTGTCATGGAGAGATCATGGAGAGGTGGCATTGCTTATAAAATGCAGACGTAGAAATCTATAGGGGAAAAAGTTAGAAAATCCACATAACTTTCATCAAGATTCTGCCCTCATTTTTGATGTGAGATTGATGCCATCCTTCTTGAGAAATCTGGGGAATGCAAAGAACTTCTTGGATCTTCCTGCAAGACTTGGAGTGCACAGAAATCTTTGCTCTATGGGAGCAGCAGGAAAGGTGAGCATTATATTTTTTTCCTATTCACGTCTTTATTTCAGCCCTCACTCAATGTTCTAACAAAGCGTAGGGAATAATGGAATGTGAAAAGCTCTGACTTTAAAAAAAAATCTGATGTGAGGTCTTCTTTAAATTCTACTTTCTCTGTGTGTGCTGAAAATGTACAGAAAGTTTTGAGCTGAGTACAAAGCAGAAGTTGTCCAACTACAGCATCAGCTGACCCTTTCATTATGTGTAAGCCGTGTGATGTCCTAAATGGGTACAGCACAAAAGTGCTCATGTGAGCATAAAAATCTATTACATTTATTTCTAGATATTTAGCCGCAGACTAACCATTTCTCTCCAGGGACCTTTGGGTGGGACAGTAACGTCAATGTACCTAAATGCCTTGGAATAAGTCCTATTGATTTTTACAGTCCTTTGAGCACCACAGTAAAATGTTCAGCTGCATCTTAACAACACAGTCTTGGAATAAAAGTTATTTTTCATCACGGCTACCAAAACTTTTTTCATCTATTTTGCCTATGAAAAAGCACAAATTAACAGATATTTTGAGCATGTTTTGAGCCACATTTAGTATAGAAATGAACCAACTCTTTAATTTTTCAGAGATAAACAAAGCAAAATTATGAAGATGGGTCTTTAAGAGAACCTATCAACTTTGCCATGCATGGAAAAGTGCTTCTAAAAAAAGCCACCGGACCCCCCCACACTCACTTTTCCTGCCTTCTTCCCCCATTGGAGTTGAGACTAACCTTAGTGGTGTAGGAAGACGTGACATTACAACCAGACCTATAAAACAGAAGTGTTAAAAAAAAATCTCCAAAGAGGATAAGGGTCCATTGGTCAGGCTTGACTTATTAAAACTCCCCAAGATTGGAGAAGATAGACTTTCAGGGGAGAACCTAGGTGATCCATGGACGGATCTGCTCCAGGACTGAAAACATTTACCAATTAGTAGCAAATGGTTTTAAAGAAAATCATTTCAGGTTTGTTGGTTCACCCAGGTTCTCCTATGATAGTTTTTTTTTCTCGAGTCTTGGAGATCTTTAATAAATTAGGCCTTATGAACCCAATCAATTTGCACACCCTGCTCCTACACCACAAAAATGAGTGATCCTAAATGATAATTTGCAAATTTTATAGTTATTAATACTCAGTAAACCTTCAGTAAATGGCACACTGGAAAGTAAATTACACCGTCATACCATTTTCAAATTACATCGAGAACAAAACAATTTTCCCTTTATCCACCAAAGATCCACCTCATGCTCCTCTGGCACTTTTCGGAGATGCGTCTTGTTAAAACTGCATGCTTGGTTTGGTGCCATGGCCACTGCCTCCGCACGGCTCCAGCTTACAGTTTCGCTGGCTGTTCCCTAATGCCAGCAGCGATAACAGATTTTATGCAGGACTGGGTTCTGTTGGAAAATCAAGTCTTTGAAATGACCCCATCCATATACATGATATGCTCCATTATTCAAAACATGCTAGAGCTTGCATGGAAAGGCTGATTTGTAAATTGTTGAAAGTCTTCATAGGGGAAAACACAGAAGATTATTTTAAACTCATAAATATTAGTATTGTCTGCAAAAGAAAAGCAGGGAAAAGATAGATGGTGGTCAGGATCGCAGGGGACGGACAAGGAAAATTGCTTTTTTTACCATTTGTTGTGTTTATTTCATTGGGCATAAAGCAATGTCCAAGGGGAAGTTACCAATAGAAACAATTATCTGTTCTTAATGGAGACAAGTGACATATCTGTTCTTTTTATTATTAATAATAATAATATTGGGAAAAGGTTGGTAAGCTTTGAAAGGAAGACCATATTTGCTTTGGGACAATTTTATTTTTTTTATTATATATTTATTTTAAGACTGATATTTTGATAACCATATGTATTGTATTGAAGCGTAACTCCAGGTATTGTTCTATGTTCTTTTAGTCTTTAATATTCATAATATTGTTTGAAACCTCTGTTGGGTTTGACAGATTTTTGGCAGAACAGTGGGGAATTTTCAGATTCACCCATAACCAAACCAATGTTTACCTTGTTAGCTACTTGCCCAACTGAAAGCACCTAAGCTCAGCAGAAGGAACGTTATCTACTTAAATCTAACCCTCAGCTTCTCTACACAAAGTATAGCCACAGAAATGTTAAGTTTTTAGTAAAATTAGTTTCAGATGCCTCAGACTTATTTAAATAATGTCTGAAATTCACTTTAGCAAAAGAGCATAACAAATGGAGAATACATATTCATTGATGGAACATTTCAAATCTAAAATATCATATCCATTTATCAGGAGTAATGCACAGCAATACATAGCGGCACCTGAAAAGGTCAGCTTCCAACAATGCAAAAAGAAAAAAAAACAGTTTGCAGAAAAAGTAAACAGCACAGGATAATTTGGCTGGAATCAGCCGCGTCTGCCTTTTTCCTCTTCATGTGTTTCCCCCGAGGCTTGATGAATTCCAAATCATTCCTAAATCAATATAAGCAGCAGAAGAAAAAAAAAACATAATGCAGTTCTGTTATGAATACCGTAGTGAAATAACTTCAGATTAGGGTGATTAAAGAACTATTTATTGATCCTCGTCGCTTTCTGAGAGCTCTCAGTTATTATACAAGCCAGTTACAGGATTCCCCGTATTGCATTAGGTGACAAATTAGTGTATGGAGGAATTGCAAATCAATCATGAACATCTTTCTCCCAGGGTTTTAGCTAATAAATAATCAAGAAAGTAAACTTCTAAAACACAAAAGTTTGTGAACTCCAATGCAGACAATACCTTGTTCAAATTTATTCCTGAAATTCCTAAAGAAATGGCCAATTGTCTGCGAAACGTGTTGAATCAAAATTAATTTACCATGGAATGTTTGCAGTTTGGATGTTTTTAAATATGATACTTTTTTAATTGGTCAATGAAAATATTTTGCTGTTTTTTAATCATGATAATGTTGTATATATGGTGGATGCCCTGAATGTGCCTATTTTTTTTTTCTTTTTTCATTTTTGTATTACAACTTGTGGCATCCTGTTCTGATTTAAAGTCACTGTTGGTGAATATTATTATAATTACTTGTTAAAATGTATCCATAGGGATGAGTGGACACATGTTTTTGTGAAAATGTTGAAAAAAAAAAGACATAGGAGTTATATTGGACCTATCACCAATTTTTTTTTACACTCTATAAAGGGGTGGCTAATTTAAACTTGAAGGGGAAGACCTTTCTTTTTCCATCTTTATTGCTTCAGCTAGATCGGGCATGTGCAAAAGGGACTGTCCTAAGATTTCATGCATGCGCAGTATGAGATCAGGTGACGTCAGCAGAAGAAGGAAGAAGACAGAAGAAGATGGCGGCACTTGGTGTCTAGTCCAAACTGGGAAGAAGAAGGGAAACGGGGTAGTGTGGGATCAATTAGACAAGGATAGTGGGGGGATCAACAGCTTTCCGCCTATAAAGGGCACTCGTGAACTATAGAGAATTTACCCTTTCCTCTTACTCAGTTTGTAATATTAAGTATTAAGCCACCCCTCTAGGGTCTAATGTATTCTATTGGTTCAAAAGAAAATTAGAGAGTGTTTGGTTCTTTTTGGGGTCTGAAAATGGACCATCAGAGATGAGATAGTAGGTTCAAATCAGAAGTGCACAGAGAAAATTATTGCTTAGCAGGTAAAACATAGAAATTCTGATTAAACAGGGAAATACATCAATCTTTATAGGAATACAGTCTCATTCCTGTAAGGGAAGGCCTATGCCGTCATCAAGCAAAAAAATCCAATAACATATACTCAAGTCCAAATAAGTACAATAGTCCATAAACAGTTATTGGGGTGGTAGTGTCCATGGTCAACCTTTTGAATCTCTTTCCATATATCAGCAGTTGGTTGTCATCTGTCTTGTCCATTTGGAGTGGTTTAGCACAAGTTCCACATATCACATTATCTGTAGAGTTTCAAAGAGTCTTGAAGTCATAGGTTTCATTGTGTAGGGGGCAATGACAGCACATCAAGTTTTGTTCACTGCAAAGCAAACATAGTATAATTTTTTCATATAAACAACATATACTTTATAATCTATATACAGACCCCCTAGATTTTCATGTGAAGTATTATATTTAGCAAGGCTTTTAGGCAGGTGAAGTTATACATTAACACATATTTGTTAGCATCCGTCTCCCATTGTGAAATCATGGATACTGCAGTACTAGACATGGATCTCCTTTACTAGGTATTGATATTAGAGTGTAGCATAAATAGTCGGAAGGAACGTCTCGTTACCTATCGCGATTCGCCTCATATGCTTCCTCGGGGGTATGTAACAGACGTAAACGCTTTTTTAGTGGCTGTGTTAATGTTTCCCAGGACCATAAAAAAATGGAAGGTGGAAGGAATATTTAATGCATATCAGATGTGCTTCTGTATTAAATAGACCCCTTCGAGATCTATTTTTAAATGTTTTATCTGAAATTCCCACATTTTCCCAAAATTTATACTGTGTTACATTGGACTCAATTAGAAAAATCTAGGAATCATACGTTGAGTCACACGTTTTCTAATTTAATCTATTAAGTATTGATTACAATTTTGCTTATTTATCATTGTGTATTTTCTAAAGTAGAAAAGAAAAAACAACAAAAACTATTTGACTCTGATTGAGCTCTAGAGCAAATTCCCATCATACTGCTCCTCAATTTTCCCATTTTTATTTATACAACACCCAGTCCTGATATGCCTCACTCCTTTCAGAACCCAGAACCTGGAACCTATTGAAAATAAGTTTATTTTGCATTGGTCGTTTTTTAATATTCATGTTTAACACATTGATTGGATGTAATTCATGGACACAAAAAATCTGTACTACTCTTTAGATTTGCTAATGTGAGCGAGTGCCATCAGCAACGACAAAACATACCACGGGGACAGAAATAGATCACAACATAGCGGCGCAATTATTATAGAAATTCATCAGTGGATGTACAAAGCTGTCTTAATTATAGGAGCCAATGCAATCAGGAGATATATTTAAGTGATGTTACTGCTGAAAAAACATTTAATGTAATGTCTGTGATCGGGATAACAAATTAGATTTTTGCAGAGATTAATAGAAAGGCAAAGATAAAAGGGAATGAAGGAAAGACAAAGGTAGATTCCTCCATAGTGTGATGTAGCAATGAGATGACATTGATGAAATGATGCATTGAAATGAAGATAATGAAGACACAGGAGGCTAGGTACTAGATGAATGATGCCAGGAATGAATACTTATTGGATGTGCGCCTACAACTTCCTCTATATGTGAAATGTCAGATGTTGCCATATAGTCAGCTGCCCTTGAATTAAATGGATAGTCCAAGGTTTGCCCAAAAACTCCAACTTGGAACTCAAGTCTGCCATTTGCATGGGAAAGCCGAGTTGTAATTTGTTGAAACTCTTTGATATGACTACTGTCTGTAAAACAGATGGATTGAAATGTAGATAATAAGACACACGTGGTTAGGTACTGGATGTTGTAGTGCCATCTGCCCTCCAATTAAAGGAATAGTCCAAGGATTACCCAAATACTCCATACTACATGTCATTTTCATCTCTATGATTTTTAGCAGCATCCATATGCCTTGAATAATTTGACTATACCAGGACTTTAACTATATCCAATTCACCTTCCATTTTTTCTGCATTTTCAAGACTTTATAAGATTTTAGGAAATTATTTGATTAAATATTCTGCTTTTTTAAACTGACAAATAAATGTTTTCTATTTTGTTTATTAATTTTTTTTTTTGCATTTTTTTACACAACAGGTAGTAATTTTTATTTTCCAAATTAAACATATTGTATTATAATCGTTGCAGCTGTCACAGTGCTTTCCAGCAAGAGGTGTAGTGACAGCTTAGCCAATGTGTTGGGTTTGTACTGAAACCCATGTGATCACTGTGATTGGTTGCCAAAATAGGCCAACCATTCAGAGGCAAGAAGTAAGCTGCTTTTGTGGTTATTGTTCATTGTACCTTTTTGCTAAAATAAATTATAAAAAAAAAATTGTGGTTTCACATGTGCTTCCCCTGAGGTCTCTACTAGTAAGCTTTATACAAGGTAGATAGATTAAAATAGATATTTTATATTAAAACCAGTAGATATCTGATTAAAACAGCTAAACAGAAAAAGGAAAAAATGAGAGATGAGCTTATGACGCCAAAACTTTGGAAAAAACACAATATATTTCAATTTGTTTTAAGACTGTCAGTTAAAAAATAATTGAATATTGCGTTATTTATGTATTTTTTATATCTGAATATCGGTCCAGGTTCCTCTATCTTATTGTTGTGGAACATAGGGAAGGATTGTTCAATTCACTCTCTTTGCAGCAGTTGGGTGTTTCTGTGCCTTGACATGGGAAATATTAAACATCATTGGTTATTAGTAGCACCTTATAATTTTATTATAAAAGTCAGTAACACAGATTATAACATCATCCCATGCATCCAGTATAATGAAAACATCTCCACAAAGAACAATGCCAGAAAATTACTGTACAAATCAAAACAGAGTGTTTAAGTGAAAATAAATTATTATTTATGAACCGTTCAGACTTCACAAAAGGCGATCAAGCTGTGCAGCTATCTCTTTTTAACAGAATAAAAATGGCTTCAATGTGAAGGCCGATCACAGAGGGGACAGTTTACCAGACAAGGAGTGCTCACTGCATACAGATTGTTTAAATTCACATTGTTAATGGTGGTTTAAATAACATATTCACCGCATGTAACAATGTACTAAGGCACAAAAAAAAACTTTGCACCAATCAGGTGAACAGCTATGCCGTGCTGGACAGAGGGATTTGCAGCTTAATTGGACTTTTATTGAATTATGGCTAAAAACATCACAAATGCATCTAAATGGAAAGTGTTCAAAACAGCCACAGGGGAAAAACCTCCTCTACCACCATGCTGCTGTGGATGCAGCAGTCTCTCTGCAGAGGTCTGATTTGGACCTTTCTAGTTACGAACCTTGGATCTGCGAAGCTTATTCTACAATTTCCATACAAAAGTTGTGTCAGGAACAAGGATGAAGACAAACAGTGAGAGGGAAACCCATGGAACAATGGTTTTATAACAAATACATAGAATATATGGTAATTGTTAAATGATATGCCTGGCTGGTCTGGGTGGTACTCAGTACTGCATTTAGTGTTTGGCATGGAGATGATGAATAGTGATGGTTGAATTTGCCTCTGCTGAATTTGACCAATTTGGCATCAATGTCGGTGTGGGTTTGAAAGCTGAATTTAAATCCCATTGAAGTCAATGACAGCTATAGCCAATGGTTCAGCGAATTACAGCAGTGGCCATTGACATCCTGTCATCATCTGCCAGCTGGATTGGCTTAGCCATACGCTATGCCTGTCATTGGTAATGAATACGGCACCAAGGGATGGCACGATCTGCGTTTTTACCAAAGCAAACTCGGCAAGCAAAAAACAGCCCTTTGTCCTCTGTATGTTCTTTCTTCCCATATAGCGTAGTCCTATTGATAACCCCTTATGGCAAGTTGTATTGACAGATTGGAAATTCCTCTGACTGGATAGTCAGAATATCCATGGGGCTCGGTGTTCCAAAGCGGACAATATGGTCAATAGGTGACCTAGCTATCTGTAAATAAAGGGAAATGTTCTCATCTTCATTTTTTCCCTTTCCATGTTTTACTCTTTTATTCCCTTTTCTTCCATTTCTTCTTCCCAGTTTTGCTGCAGGGGTTAGTTTTTTTTAGTTAGAATGTCATGACAAAGCCCTCTACTAAGCTAATGCAGAACATTTACCAGATAACATTTACCAATTGTAAAAGCAGACTAATAATATTACATTGTTTTACACATTGAACCAAAAAAGTTTGAACTTATATTTATGGGTTAAGAAAGGTTTTTTTTGACAGCAAAAGATCAGTTTGATTAAAGTCAATTGAATACCATGCAGAGTTACACTAAATTGTTAGAAAGAATATTCACATAAATAATTTTATGCGTTAACCATTTATGAGCAAGAGCAAAGATCTCACTGACGCGTTTCGTCATATTGGCTTCTTCAGAGGAGAGCAAGTCTTCCATCCATAACTGAATAGTAGTTATACACAACATCTGTGAATGATCCAAGGATTTTCTAAGTGTGACCACTAAACTAGACGAGGGTTTAAATCCTCTGAAGAAGCCAATAGGGTGAAACGCATCAGTAACCAAGATCCTTTCCCCCACTCATGAATGATTACCACTTGCAAGGATTTCTGTGTAAATTAATTCTAACATGATAGTGGAGCTCTCTATTGGATTCAACCGACTTTAAAAAATTAATCTTTTGCTGCCAAAACAAAAACCTTTCTGAACCCATTTCTAAATGAGTTCAAACAATTTGGTTCAATGACTGTGTCCTTAGGGGTTGGCATGAAATATATCTTTAATAATCTTTAAGGAGGATGCCCAAAATTATGGCTCTGTTTTACTTACAATATTTTAAAGGTAAAATCTCAATGGGTGGATAAATGAAGAGTAACAGAAGAAAAAAAAATAACAAAAATGATTGCTTGAGTTTTAGTCGTATGACCAAACATCTAGAGATCTGCTCAGGTAATCTCTGTACCAGTAAATGATTGGATGAGCTAACCTGATCCTACAACACAGCAGGCAGAAGTTCACAAGGTATTGTTTAGTTTTCATATGATGTAACACCCTAGAGGAACCATTCATTCGGATATCAGCTCCAAACACACCGGCATGTTGTGAACCTACAAAAGCTGGATATGATCAGAGGCAGGCTTGACTTCTTGCTACGGGCAAGAACTTTATGAAAAAAAAGTTGTTTTTTTGCCAAAAGAGAAATTTAAGTGCATAAAAAAGCAAACAGGAGGAAATGTATTTTCTGCCTATTTTGATTGAACTTTGTGTTTTGCCTCAGTTCTCCTTTAACAGCATTTATTTGAAGAAACATAGCGTGAAAGCATTTGAAAGTACATTGAAGGAATGGAACTCACATGGAAGGACAAATCGTTCCAGTTTATTTTCTTTCCTCCTGAAAAAGAAGAGCAGTGGAATAACAACTGTTACACATGACAGAACAGAGGAAACAAGATGATCCAATATAGACTGGATTTCACAATGATTCTAGCTCAGCTTCAAGAAGGAGAAAAAAAAAAGACAGAGATAACAAGAGGAAAGAAATCGTTCCTGGGTTTAAAAAGATTTTGACTTTATAGTTGAAATGTCCTGATCATCCCCCAGGAATTACAGTGTACACGTAGGAGAACCCAGAAGACAATATGTTCTATTCACCACCCAGTTAAATTGAGTTCAGCACTGATCTTGCAAGACGTCCAACTAAACCAGCAGAGAGACCATTTTCTTTTCTTCTTTTTATCTCCAAAACTATCATTGC
The DNA here is from genome assembly GCF_032062135.1 of Pyxicephalus adspersus. Classification (NCBI taxonomy): domain Eukaryota; kingdom Metazoa; phylum Chordata; class Amphibia; order Anura; family Pyxicephalidae; genus Pyxicephalus; species Pyxicephalus adspersus. The sequence continues at coordinate 46,771,254 of NC_092869.1, read as the reverse complement.
AATCACTGGGTTACAACTATCATATCTGGGTTCCTTTTAGGAATAATATAGCATTAAGCTAAAGTATAATACGAGGTCTGTCTATGAAATAATGAGACTTTGAATCATATCTTTGACAATTCTAATGTTTGTCCCCTTCAATATTCTCTTCAATCACAATAAAGCACCAATGTCAATTTGTTAACCACAGGTGGAGGATCATTTTCTGTTATTTGATGTTTTTTCCTTTACTGCATCTATTGACTCAAAGCGTGATCCTTTAATCAATTAATTCAATTTAGGAGAAAGAAAAACGTCCCAAGCTGGCAAATCTGGTGAATATGGAGGATGTTCCAGCGTAGTAATGTGTTTGTCGGTCACAGAAAGTGCTGTGTGAGAAGGAGCATTGTCCTGATGAAGAATGAAACCATTTCCCACATTTCTGCTGTCTTTTCCTGACTCTTTCTCTCAGCTTTGTCTTCCTTATAATAATGTTGGGTCACTGTTGTGCCTTCTGGAACCCATTCTGCCAAAATGATGCCTTCATGTCACAAAACACGATGACATGGCTGGGAATTTGGACTTTTTTGATTTTTGGTGATGAAGGTGTTTCCAGTTACTCGTTTTGTTTTAGGATCATACTGGAAGATCCGGGTTTCGGTAAGTGATGACTTCATGGAAAAGGTTCGGCTCCACCTCAAGTTACTGCAGAATGTCAGCGCAAATTTCCTTTAGCTCTAGTGTTGATATTTCTAAAACATTAAATTGTGACTGACAACAAACTAAATGCAGAGAGTACCGGCATTCGTCGTGAAGGTTTGGAGAAGTTTATACATTCATGATGAGGGATCATAATCATCTCATTGCTTTATGATAGAGATCATTTCCTTATTTGATAGGATAGACCTCACACATACCTTATTTTAGGCACATTGATATCATCATTCGAGCTGTATACAATGTATGCAGGTCATAGTTGATAGTTGGCACCGGCCGGGCCTTGTAAATTGCTTCTGGTACTCCATTCAAAGTGAATCTGCACTCAGATCTATCTATATATTCCAAGCAAGCATCTAAAACAATTTAAAGCAAGCTCTTGTTTATCTCTGTATATATAAGCATTGTGAAGCAATTAATCTTTAAAGATGGAAAGGAGGATTTCAGGAGGTCTTAGGAGAAAATCTTATAAAACAACCAGCTCTCCTATGTAATCAACCAGCAGTTGTTTCTAAGCTGTTAGAAAACAATTTAGTCCAATTGTAAGAAACAGAATACTAAATCTTGGTGTTTGTGTGATCAAGACAAATTCTGACATGGGATAACTTAGGGTTAAAGCTAGAGAGGCTGGGGTGGTTTGTATTAAAGCCCTCTTACTGCTGGTTAAAACTAGCAAACTGTTTATTGCCCTTTCTCTGGGCACTTTAGGAGTCCCTAGACCTGATACAAGCAGTGGGATTTCTCTTAGGGGAAGTTATTTAAATATCAGAGAGGTGTAAATTTCTAGGCAGACTTCATGTGCTGCAACCCCAAGTAAAAGAAAGGCTAGAGGGCAGGATTGAACATAAAAACACACAATTAAAACCGTTGGGGCATTTTCATAAAGTAGTCAGCAGTATGACATTCATCAAACAATAAATAAAGTGAATCTTTCAGATGCATTGTTGTTTTTCACAGTAAATCACAGTAATTCATTCAGTGAATGTTTGGTGAAAGTCATGTTTATTGCTTTGTACATCTGCCCCTTTGTGCCTTGTATTTTTAACTAATGCAATTTTACTGGGATCAATGAAAAGACACCAAAACGCGTGTTAACACCCATTCATGCTAGTTTGAATGCACATTGCAATTTTGTATACATTTCATGTAAACACATGTTAACACACATTGACATGGACTGACATGCATCAGGACACTCATCAATATTCATCTATGTGTATTTTAATGCCCATTACAATGTACATGGTAAGGATTTTGATGTGTTTCTATTGATTTAAATGGCAAAAAAGGACAAGCTGGAAACACGTCTTACAAGGCATTGCATGTAAAACCGCATTTTGATTAATTTTCGTTGATTTCAATTAAAGACACAACCGGTAAAAAAGGCACATTAGGCAAAGGTAATATATGTTTGTATAGTCAGGTAAAAAAAATATACAGAACTCCAAACCTATGATCCAGAGGAAGGCGAATAGAGAGCATGGTCCAATTTGCTCCAACAAGGAAAAGCAATTCCATTCTAATTCCTTGTTTGTCTGGATGAACAATAGAGGAGCTTCCATGTGTACTGTTTCATCCAAGGGGGTATATTGAGAGATTAGCATTAAACACAATTGTTGCAGAGAAGTTTCATGAATCCATTGCAAATTTCAAAGCACTCTGTCCATTTTTTTTCCATGGTTCCCCTTCATAATACAACTTTCAGCCTCCAAGTTGTCTCTGGCACGCTCCCTTCAGAGTTACCAGTTCACAGGCTTCACACAGCCATTATGCCTGAGCCACCTGGCCTGCAACTCCCTCTTGCTTTTATTATGGCTAGCCAGGTGCTTTCTAGCCTGGCCCCAACTTCTGGCCTGGAAGTGGGATGCAGTGCCTGGCCCACACATTCCTTCCCAGGCCACCTGGACCCCAAATGGGAAGCTTCCGATCTGCAGTATTGCACTTACCTTATCCAGGCCTTTTATCCCCTGTTCCAGGTGAAATTGAGGACAATATATTCAAAGCACCTCCAAACCCAACCTTGCATTTCTCGAGTTTGAAGAGAGATCTCAATATTGTGATGCTTCCCCCAGTAGACTGTGTTGCTCTAGTTTAGCAAAGAAAGTGAGATCATTGATGTGTACTGATTAGGATTATTGCCTTGATCACAAAACTAAAACAGGATAAACCCGTAGCACAGAAAAACATAGGAGGTTTATGGTGGAGTTGAACCTTTTTCATAAAGTCTGGATGCCGAAACCCGGATCTTCCAGTATGATCTTGAAACAAAACCGCCGTCACTTGAAAGACCTTCATCACCTTGAATCAAAAAAGTCCAAATTCACAGCCATGCTCATCGTGTTTTGTGACCTGAAGAGGAGTAATTTTGTCAGAACGGGTTACGGAAGGCACATAAGTGACCGAACATTATGAAACAGAAGTTCTGACAAAGCTGAGAGAAAGAGTTAGGAAAAGGCAAACAAACACATTACTAAGCTGGACCTTTGTCCTGTTGACCATGATTCTGTCTTACGTTCCTAAACCTCGCCTGATTCCTGTTTGTCAGCAGTCACCTGCCTTTGTGTGCACCGGGGCTGCAACCTGGCAGTTGCCCGCAGTGTAACATCCTCACCTCTAGAGGCTCTGGTTAAGAGCTGCTGCTTAGACTCCGCACCCCATGCACATCTGTGCCAACTGAGCTGGTGACACGGAGGGTCCACCATTCTGCCCTGCGGCACCGTGACAGAATTGTCATAAAAAAATGAAGGTTAGGTAATATATCAGTCTCATTATTTCATAGACTGACCCTGAGTATATACGTACCTTAAATATGTAGTTACTGTTTCTGGTTTATGTTACCATCTGTTTCATTTTCCATTCATTCTTTGGAGAACTAGACGTCGTATAACAAGCTATGGTAACAAGCCTGGCTGCTCACAGAATTGCAATGTTTGATACATTTTCACCAGGGACCCAATGAAACTGTTACTAAAAATAAATTTACAAGTAGAATTCCAAACTAAAAACCTGCAGTAAAGGAAAGCATTATGCAAATGTGAAATCCCTGAAGTTTGTACCGAAATAATTTGTTCCGGAACTGAACCCAGTGCTGGAAACGTAAAGCCAGACTTGAAAGGACAGACGTCAAACTGTATTCTCTTTCTTATACTAATACATTTAAATACTGTATGACCAATGTAGACTAGATCAAACATGTAATTAAATTAATTGCTCTGTTTCAGACAGCTCCGGTTTCTGGGTTCTTTATTCCATTCAAAATACTTTTCTATTTTTTTTTCCCTCCCCTTGATTTCGTTTCTGACATTTTAAATAAAAAAGCAAGGACAACTTCAAATACTGACCCAAACATATGGGAGATTTGATATGTAAATGCTGTCTTTGTTCCTTTAATTCAAGATTAATAAAATAGTAGCTGGGAAGTGATCATCGGGTTGGAATATGTCTTTGCTCAATAATGACAGTAGATAGCCTTGTGAATGCCGCCGATTCATCTACGTAGCCTTTTCTTTTTTGGTCTTCTAAGCTTGGAAAGAAAAAAAATTTTGTTTTTAATCTCTAATTAACCACCTGAGCGTTACACTGAGGTCTAGATTTCTGTACCAAAAGTGATCCACTGTTTTTCATGAAATTTTTTTTTTAAATAGTAGACCTGTAACTTACAGAAATATGTCCGAACAGGGGATCTAGTAGATAATGTGAATATAAAAAATGTATTTACTTTTATTTTATTTTTTTTTATTTTTTTGTATTGGATTGGATACTGGAGTTTGTATTCAATCCAATACAAAATGAGCGTTTGAATTTACCAGTTATGTACTTTGTATTAATTTTATATTATTTTGTATTGGATTGGATACGCAAGTTTGTATCCAATCAAATACAAAATATAAATTTCCAAGTTATTTACTTTTATTTTATTTTTTTTTATTTTTTGTATTGGATTGGATAGGGAGTTTGTATTCAATCCAATACAAAATGACAGTTTGAATTTACCAGTTATATACTCTGTAATTATTTGAATTATTTTGTATTGGATTGGATACAGGAGTTTGTATTGAATCCAATACAAAATGTTTGAATGAGTTTCAATTTGAATTTCCCGCACACGCGCCGACGTCATCACGCACGCAGGGAGAAGCCGTCCGTTTTTTTTTTTCTCCGCCGGACGGCTTCTCGTTTCAGAGATCATCTGGCACTGGAAGAACACAAGATGCCGGTCGGCTTCTTACCGGTCCCGCTGGCACTGACGAAGGCACCCAACGCTGGAGAGGGAGATCGACGGACGACGATCGACGGAGGACGACGCTGGAACACGAACACGACGCTGGATGAGCACAGCGGGACCAGGTAAGTAAGGATGGGAAAAAACTCGGGGTTAACCATCCTAGCCATTTTTTTTTGCCCGTACGAAGGTCGGGCTTAACGGCTAAAGGAGGTTAATCCTTCAAATTTAAAAAATTAAAAATCTGCAGTTTAAATGTCTTACAATGTTTAGATTTGTATTTCAAACTTGTATTTTTGTTATCACTTTCTATAGCAGTTAGTAGAAACACGTTCATGTATAAAATATCTAAAAATCCTATTTTACACCTTTTTTTGACCCTTACTATTTGATTCCATGTATTGTGGATTTTACATGTAATCTTTACATGTGTTTTATGGTTTCTTAATGGACTTGGGGTGATTTCAGACTTTTGGTTGACCACAATGTTCTATCACAGGCTCAACCTGCTTCCAACCTTTCCCATTTAATTGGATGTGACCAGTTGGAAACCATTTGGGCATGGGTTTGCATGTGGCTGTAATGGATCGCTGCACTGTTCATGGAAGTGACAAGTCACTTTGGTCCCCCTGTTGCTTTTTCTACTCTTGAAGAGGAACTGCAATGCAACAGTAAGAGCAACACATGATAACATGTAAACCTGTAGCACAGTTTGCCACTCTTGATCACCACATGGTTTTCCAGTTGATCGCCAATTGAATGGGATCCATGGGTACCGACCATTTCATTCTGCACTGGCATCATGCCAATTACAATGTCATTATTATTAATAATATTATCTCTGTTTTTTTTTTTCATTTCTTGTTGGATACATTGGGCCGGATTTATAAAAGCTTTCCAAGACTAGAGAAGATCGAGTATCATAGGAGAACCTGGGTGATCCAGCAAACCTGGAATGGATCTAGCACAGGGTTTTAAGCATTTGCCAACTAAGAGCAAATTACTTTAGGAATTCCATTATAGGTTCCCTGGAATATCGAGGTTCTACCATGATAGTCTCTCTTCTCCAGTTTTGGAGATCTTTCATAAATCAGACCCATTCTATACTTAACAGCAAAATTCACTAATTTACAGTGTCTAAAATTGCCTCCTTCTTTATGTGATTCCTGGGGTAATAGTTACCTGCGAAACGCATAGTGTCAAGGAGTGACCTATATCTTGTAGATTTATTTCATAATAATGAATACTCTGAAATCAGGAGCCACTGCAACTTGTGTATTAAAGGACTTTTATCTTCTTTGATGTTAGTAAAGTTGTGATTACTTTAGGGTCTTGTTACTTTTCTATTTTGGTGTATTTTTACCACAAAAATCCCTACACTCTCCTATTTGCAACTTTTATTGTATAAGTTTCTAGGGATGCGTTTATTAATTTCTGCTTAGTATAGGAAATTGTTTAGCTGTCTTTCCTATTTGCATGGTAAAGTTGTAGGATGAGGTGGTGCAGGGACTGATCTGTTTCAGACATTACAAACTGCCCTGATACCGGGATTTACATACCAGTCCGAGAGGCAAATGGTGACCATGTATGATGCCTGAAACTTGATAATATTAGCAGGGGATGTGATCTCTGTGACCAGTAAACTTACATAGAACTTGTTCAGAACATGAAAAAAATATATATTATATAATGCTGGGCCCAGAATGAATATATTGTTTGCTGTTTGTTTTTTGTTCTTGGTGGTCTTAAAATTAAACCAGATCTATACATCAGAAATATTAATAAAAAAGAAAAAAATTGTAATCCTTGCTTTATTATAAACCTTTTCATACCACGTGAGATCCCGCAGCTGAAGATAACAGCCTAGTACAAGGCAGAGACAAGTCGCCCCATTGCACAAACTTCCCTGCATCATCCATTACATGCGGAGCCACCAAGAAACAAATCGCCTTGTCAACTCGAATGGAAATATTAGCACAGCTACATCTGTATGTGTTTAATGCTTTGTTAATTCAATTTAAATGAATGAGTTTCTTATGGCTGAATAACTGATATAGTGTATAGACAGCTCATGAGGAATAGCTCCATGCAATGTGGATATATTTGTATGTGTGTATGTATGTGGGGGGCTGCTAGAGTTGTAAAGAGTTTCTCATTCAGTTTATCAATCTATAGATATGGTGGCTGAATTGGTTTTCTTTATTTTATCATTATTATTATCATCATCATCCACTATTTGAATATACAGCACTTCACAAAGTCCACAGACATGTCACCAGCTGTGCCTCAAAGGAGCTCACAATCTAATGTCCCCCCATAGTCATATGTCATTACCACAGTCTAAGGTCAATTTGGGGGGAAGCCAATCAAGCTAACCGCATGTTTTTGGAATGTGGGAGAAAACTGGAGGACCCGGGGGAAACCAACGCAAACCTGGAATGGATTTCTTAAAAGTCATATCTATTTGTTAGCAAAAGTTTTCAATCCTGGACCAGATCCATTCCAGGTTTGCTGGATCACCCAGCTTCACTGATGAAAGTGTATCCTATCCAGCCATAGAGAGCTTTAATAAATTAGCCCTAAAATCTTTGTACGTTACGTTATTACCAAGTCCCTTTACTGGAAACAACTCAACCCCAACATTTTGGCCATTGGTTATCATATAATAATAACAATACCAAAACTACTATAAGTAATATAAAAAGCAGTGATGCTAACATTGAAGAGTGTGAAGCCATGAAAAATAACCCCATATCATACAGAAAGAGAGGATGTCATTCCAGGACCCCTTAATTGAACATTATTATTAATAATTAAAGGGTGTCTGGCAGTTGGTAGGTAGATTGCCATTCGATGAAACTGATTTGCAATATTTCAGTTTGATGAAACAATTAAGGGAAATAGAAGAATGCCGAGGCACATTGATTAGATGGAGAGACACGGAAGTCCTCACATCCAATAACCAGTCCACAGCTTGTAAGTCTGTGCATGTTCAATGTATGATTAAATCTATATTTCACTATTTATCAGTTCATTCCTTGCTATTTATTCACCTTCAACATTTTACATATATATATATTACAAATCAAAGCCCAAATGAATTGTAATTTTTAGCTTCCTGGTGCATTCATTTCATTTTGTACATTTGGAACATTTAGCTGACCAAAATTTTAATTGGGTTTCAATCTTCATGTCATTTTCTGGCACTTTTCTTTGGACATCTTATTAAATCTATTGCTTGTAGTTAGAGAGATACTACAAATCTATCCAGAGACCGGCCCCTGAGGACTAAAATTGAACAACCCTGCAGCAAACATTGTATAGCCAGGCATCTACAATTGGCACTAGTGCCCTCTGGTGGCAGCCATTTACCAGTGCTCACTCTATTTTATATTTCAATATTTAACATTTGATAAAGAACAGTAGGTCTATACTCTTCTTACAATTTGAAGCCCAAATGAAATGCAATTTTTAGACTCCTGGTGCATTCAAACAAAAAAAGGTTTGCAAATTCTTACAATTTGTTGTATTAGGAAAGCATCCATACCCTGAGAAAAAAAGCCAGTCATCTGCTAGGATTTTGCAGTGAAAGCCCCTTGCTCTTTGTAAGGAAACAGTGGTGTAAGGCTCGGGTCAATACCAGTAATTCCCCAGACACCAATCCCCCAATCTATGCCTCAGTCTTCGCCTAAAACAGCCCCCGCTCAGCCTCAAGAGACTGGTGTCGTCTCCCAGCACTCAGTTGCCCCCAGGACCTGGTGCGCAAGGGATGGTGTCTGAAGATAGGCTGGTAGCCGACCCGGAGCACACAAATACTAGAGTCCAGAATGTCAGGAAATCCAAAAACAAGCCGAGGTCAAAACACTGAAACTCAATCCATCCAGCGAAGTACAAAGGGAAAGGCACAAAAAGAGTCGGGGTCACAAGCAGAGGTCGGTCAAGACGAAGTTCAATGAATAGTCAGGAACAGGCATAGGTCAGTACCAGAATAGTCACAAATCACTCCAACACAGGTAAGCCCAGCAGATGCTATAACAGACACTGGTGACTGGGAGCAGAGAGGCTATAAAGCCCCAGCAGCCAATAGCAGTGCAGGATTGAGTCCGGAGCTAATCAGCCTCTAGAATCCCCTTCAGCTGTGCACAGCCTACCAATGGATGCTGGGGATGCCATAAATCCATTAGACTGCACGGCTAAAGGGAAGCAGGGGCTGCTGCTATCTTAGTTCTCCTGGTTGTTGCAAATTACATGACAGAACAAACTGTGTTTTATATTGCGATGGCACACAGCACGGAGTTGTCGGCCAGATGAGCATTTCCTAACAATTGGTCTCTTTGCAGAAGATGGACACACTCCTTGCTGAGTCAGATCTTTAACTCCTAAACTAGCTAAGATTCTTTAGTGAGGCAGAAGGGATGCAAGACTGAAAAAAAAAACATCTAGGCCTGGCTCAAATTTGTAAAAAAAAAAAATCAAGTCTCTCAAAAGCATGTAGGAAAATGTGTTACAATCTGATAAACTAAGATTGAACTTGTTGGTTCCTATTCCAAAAGGTACGCTTGGTGCAAAAAATACTTGCATTAGCAAAAGAACATCATCACCACTGTGAATCATGGTGGTGGCAGCATCAAACTTCCAAATACCGGTAACTTTTAGCCCAAAACCATCTGGCATCTGCCGGAAAGCTTTAGATGAAAAGGAATTTCACCTTTCGACAAGAATACATCCAAACCAACAAAAAAATGGCCTCATTAGAAAAAAATAAAAGTTTTGGAATGGCCCAGCCAGAGCTCAGACCTAAATCCAATAGAAAATCTGTGCGGTGACGTGAAGAGGGCTGTGCTCAAGAGATACCCTTACAGTTCGACAGATTTGGAGTTTGTACAAGGAAGATTGGGCAAATATTTCCAAGTAAAAATGTGCCATGCTGATTTAAAGACTGAATGCTGGAAATAAACCAACAGGCGCTTCAACAAAGTATTAGTGTAAGGGTGTGCACACCTAGGCATTCTGCCTATTGTAGGTTGTTTATTTTTTATATTTTTCCTCTAACTGATTTGTTTGTTTTTCAGTTGAATTGTACAGATTATAGGTCACATGAAAAGTGGAAAAAGTTTTGAAAAGATTTGATGTGTTTTTTTTTACATCAGGAAGTGTGTACAATTGTTATATTCTTGGTGCCTTTCATTTTCATACAATTGCAACGTTTAGCTGATTAAAAGCAAACATTTCATCAGGTTTCATTGTTTCTTTGTCGTTTTCTGGCATATTTTTATCAACATCTTACTGCTGGCAATAGAGATCTGCTACACATGTATGTAGAGCCCGGCCCACAAAGACTGAAGTTGGACAGCCTTGCTGTAAACAGCAAACATTGCATAGGTAGCAATTACAATTGGCACTAGTGCCCTCTGCTGGCAGCCTTTTAACATTGCTCACTCTCTCTTTATACATCAGACTGGCCATTATTACATTTAGGTTTTTAAGCCTTCTGATGAGCAGTGGTAATGCTCTGCCATCATTATCATGAATTGTGCTGGCTAATAAGAGCCAGAAAGTGCAATAAATAAACCTTATTGTTAAGCAAAGTGGGTATAATTACATAACACACTATGCCATGATGGGTTTGCACTGGCATTCCATGGCAAGATGACACAGGCAGAGCCCAGAGATACTGACACTAATGAGCTCAACTTATCATTGGAATATAAAGGAGAGACGTAGAAGGAGCAGCCACACACCGTCAGCCTCTATATAGTACATAGGATAGCAGATAATTAAGTCTCTGGAGGCTACTTTGTGTGTATGAAGTGCCACCGGCTCTATAGTATATCAATGAAAGGTGCCGAATATTATATTTTAAATGAAATAAAACTGAAATGTAGTAAAGGTTAAAGTGTTATATGTATGTTTCTTTTATTCCTATTATTTTATTCTTAGCTATGCCCCTCTCACATACCCTATTCTAGTTCTACCTCCTGGTGCGAACCTCCAGTTTGCAACTAACTTGGTCCAGGACCAACATATAAGTCGATGGATTTCTTTTGGCTTTTTGAAGAAAAGCTGCAAGTCTGTTTTACTTTGTAGTGCACCCGCTCAAAAGAGAAAAGCAGCACCACCTTGTGTGGCCAAAAACTCCAAAACTATGAATATTCTGAGCTTAAATAATAAATTATAGAAACTTTATGGGAACATTATCCGTAATAATGACTTTTTATTATTTGCATGCCTTTAATGATATTTTTCTCTCCATTTACATTCTAGGTCAGGTTGTCCAGGTTGTAGAGAAAACCCCATAATACTGCAAGGGATGAATAAACCTGGCGGCTTTGCTCATATGTTTGAAACCATTTTTCCATACAAAACATCTTGCTGTACCTGTTTACAATCTTAGAAGTTGGATTTTTTTTTGTATAATATTGTATTGTTGAATTGCTATGTTAAAAAAATAAACATTATTTTAATGTTTATTGAATTGTTGTTGGGCTATTTCCAGGCATAGGAGATGTAAGCAGTATCTTAGTGATGAGATCCTTTTCAGTCCCTGTGTACCTGATGGCCTGCTTACCCCCATCACAGGAGGCGCTGTTCCCTTTTTTACCCCCTCATGCAGTGTTTTGCAGAGCAGCACAGGGAAGCATAGAATAATGGACATAACTACCTATACAGCTGCGAAGTCCAACCCTTGAGCTTATAAAGTAACTTTAAACAAAGAAGCCTATTTATAAATTGTTCATCCATCGATTTGACCATAATTCAGCCATTTCTGTCTATTTCCCAATAAGTAAAGTGAACATAAAATGATATGTCCAACATAAAATCATATATCCCTGTGCTGCTTAATATATTGGGGTAGGAATGGGGGAGCATATCCTCTTATACCGATAGACAGGTGGGGTGTTCACCCTGAAATTAGTCTTTGTATCAGATTTATATAATCTCCTATACTAAGAAGAAGAAGGTTTCCATCTATACATATGTTATATATCACATAGGCCACACCCCTTATTGAACCCAGAAAAAAAGAATATACGGTGAAGAACACCAATTTTTGTAGCAGGATTTTTTAGGCCAATATCAACAACATATAATATAAAAATAACAAAATTTTATTATTATATACATTAAAAGGCTCATTTCCAATACATAAAACCCATTATTATTACACACAATAATTTCTCCTTTCAGAGTGTCTCTGTGAGGAATACATTCTGGGATGATAATTTAAAATGTTATCATTTTTATGTTGATTGCACATTGATACTAGAGCTAAACATTTAACAGCTTCACTGCCAAGACTACCGATCTGTTCCCCACCACTGATTCTAACAGAGAGTGTTGCTAAAAACACAAACATCAGATATATTGATGTATAATATGTTTAGTTTAATGCATTTTTTTCTGTTAATGTAGTAATCATTTAATTGATGATAATAATGTAATCTTTTTTTATGGTTGTAGATTCTCTCTCCTAAGGAAGAGGATATTTCCGCGAAACGCGTAGAGAATTAACCCAGAATGTATCTCTCACAGGGTCACTCTGAAAGGAGAGATTATTGTGTAATAATAATGGGTTTTATCTGTTTTTTTGTATTGGAAATAAGCCTTTTAGTGTAAATATTAATAACATTTTGTTATTTTTTTAATATATGTTGTTGATATTGGCCTAAAAAATCCTGCTACAAAAATTGGTGTCCTTCACCGTATGTTCTTTTTTTTAAATCTCCTATACTTTAAGAGGCAGCACACTCAGCCAATCAGAATCTGCTGCGTCTACATGTGTCTGTTGGTTATATGGAGATAATAGGAGAAACAAGTGATGTTGTCACCCCCTCCTTGTCAATTTGCAGACCGGACCTTGTTTCCTGGAAATGTCGGGTCACCAGCCTGGCCAATCAGAGATAATAAGTACAAATCCTTGGCAGGTAAAGCAGTTGCCTTCCCCCCAATACATATTTCATATTTCTGTTCTGCTGCCTGCCTGGAGTTCAGCTTTAGCAATGTCATATCCAATGCAGCACAATGCCGCTATATGAAATTCCTTGTAGAGCTGAGCACTGTGTGCTGATTATGCAAATATGTTTGTCGCAGTTACTTTTAATTACCGGGCACAAGAACGGGAGGTTTAAGATAAAGCACAAAAATGTTCTCATTATACAAAAAAATACAACCTTTATGGGAAATAATATTCCAGGTTAAAGTGTCACACATACATTTGTGTACGAGTGAGAATTGGACAGTTCACCTTCCTCCGGAGTCAATGCAAGAGGTTAGTGACTGTAATTGAGATACAAATCTCTCATGTTGATTACAGAAACCTTTAACCTCTCCTGTCCCAAATATCAAGGGCAAAACTCCAACCAACTACCAATATTTAATAATACGCAGGATACAGCGCACTGAAACTTAGTTTACTGCAATATAATTGGTCAATTGATATAGGTACCGGATCCCCAAAAGGAACTTGTAAAAGTTGGGTGTTGTTCATGGGCCTTGGGTGAAATCTATGCAAACCCCAACAATAATCTGCTTGGATTTGGTCCTTTTTGATGTTTTCAATTGGCCAAATATCTATTGCTTCTACCAAAAATCTAGTGAAGCGTCCCTATGCCTCCACTGATTGATAAAGCTTATCAATATTTCCAATTCTCTTTAGGGACTATAGAACACAACCTCCTATTCTGCTATTCTGACGGTAAAAGATGGAAGTGTTGGTCAACCATTGGGTGATGAGGCTACCGAACCATTGATGAAGTACAGAGCATAAGGACTGTTAAGCTGCGGTAAATTACTTTTTTTGTTCTTGGGTTCAGATACACTTGAGGAATCTTGTTTACCCCTCTACCTAAATGCTCATACAATTCATGGCACAAGTAATAGGAGGAGAGAGACATTGACCCTATGTACAGCACAAATACCTTCTAGCTAGCAAGGTAGCTTGTAAATGGTCCTTAAAGTAGACAGAATCAGACCAAGAAGGCATCACTCAACTTTAAAAGATCCAGAATAAAATGTGTTTATATGTACCAAACCAAGCCAACACATTTTGTGGGTAACACAAATCTTCCTTCCTCAGGTCTGTGTGAATGCTAATACTCTGGACTCAGCTTGTATATTTATGATGGATCCTGTACTTGTTTTGTGTCAGATTATTGACCTGACCTTCCATATTTTTTGGTGTCCCACATAGTCATTTGGTGATCTGGATCACTAAGCAATGAACCACCAACAAGGAGAATTGAAGGCCCCCAGTTCATTCTTATTTCTCTGTAGAACAGAACAGCCTGATTTGGGCAGGTGATAGGCATGGCAAGTGCTCAAGACACAATTGGGATATGTGTCAGTAGATGGGGCACAGACAGGGACAGATTTCTAAAAAGGCCACTCATGGTGGCATGGCCATTGGAGGACGCACTCAGACCTTCCAATTGCTCTGTTCTAGCAGGTACAGTACTCGATGTCTGCCATCTGGAAGCTGATGTACATGGCAGAACCATACAGCTCGGAAGATCCCTGACACGGGAGCATTCTGTTCAAATGTCTTCAGATAGGTAAGTGAGCTGAGTTGCTTTATCCCTCTTTCTCTTTCCCAGGAGGCAGACTTGCCTTGGCATCCAGCAATCCTGTGCGGCTCCTATCTATCTCCTATCTTGTACCACTGCACGGGCTCCTACAGAATCTGCATCTGCACATTGAATAGCAGATTCTGCTGTTTTGAAACACTGACTGCTGCCCCAATTCATTCTCAATGGAGCTGCCGCTGGGAGAAGCAACATGTAGCATCTTACCCGAAGAATGGGTTCCCTGGCATGAGGAAGTGGTAACCGCACTGCAACCTCACCAGTAGTCTGAAAATATCCATAGGAACTTTTTTAGGGAAGTTGAGGTAAAAGGGGCAGCACAAGATAGTTGGCCTAGGGGAGAAAAAAGTACAAATCAGGTCCTAGTTACTGACCATTAAAGAGAAAAGCATTGTATATTCATAATATATTATCATTCTTTTCACTGAATGAACCAAAAACTTGCAATTGTATAAAAAAAAGCCACAGCAGCTGCTTGGTATATAGCATTCTTTCCTTCACCTAGAGCTTTGTTATAAGTTTATATGTACAAATATATATCACGGATTCCCCCTCTATCTTGCAACATTTCTGGCCATTCTCCGTGTTTATAGCTGTCACATCCCATGGGAAGTGAGAACTCATTCCTATCCGTTTCTGAGAGCTTTATATTGTCTTCCCTTTCACACTTGGCCTCATTGAGTGGGAACACTTTTCACCTAGAGAGCAATAGGAGTCCGCAGCCACTTCTCCATTCCGCACACATTGCCCAGAATAGAAAGAAAAAAACCTTCAGGAAATTTGCAGTGTTATGATCTGCCACGCTTGATTGATTGTGCTGTATGTGTTTATTCAAATGGAGCTTTTCCTGCTGCTATGAAATGGAAACTGCATTTTTATACATGTTGGAATGTGTAACTCCGCTTATAGCTCTTGCTCTATTAAATCAGACTCTGGTATACCCTGTGATCTGTCTTTAAAAGCTGAGAGAGTCTTCTTCCCGTCTCATCTGAAGGTATTGAGCTGTGGAAGGGACAACATTTTGTACTAAAAGAATGTACTAAATGAAGGAGCCTAATATCGGAATAAAAAGAAAAATGTAAAACAAAAAAAGTTTAAAATTAAGGGAGGGAGGGAGTAGAAAATCTTTAAAAAGAATTTGTATTTTTAGTTTTTATAAATATACCTTTTAAGATATAGTTGTAAATTTTTATTAACAGCAATTTGCAATATGACTTTCACACATTTATCAGCTTAATGTTCCATGTTTTCAAAAGTAAATCCTGAGCACGAGGTTTATACATTTCCCCACCATTGACATCCTCAATAAACGTACGATGACCTCTCTTGACTACCTTAGCTGGCCCTCCATGTTGCTTTGGTTTTCTGGGCCCTTCCTCAGGCCAGCCCATTCCCTGTATTTAGCCTCAGTTAAACTTCCTCATACATTTTCTATTATATTATTTCCAATTAAAAATGTCACTCAGCAGTGTTGCTCCCTCTCCGCTCCGCTCCTTGTTCTGTCAATATTCAAGGGGTACAAGTTAGGGGGCACTCCTTTAAAGCTTTGGAAGGAACTCCATGTTTTTTGGGGAGGTGTCAGGTTATAAAATGAATTCTCAAAAAAATGGTTCCTCCCCTGTTCATGCCCCCCCACCCTTCTTTCCCCTCTCCAGGCCCATTATCCATTTGTATGGAAGGAGCAGACTCTCAGATACTTAGACCTCCAAATCACTTCCTCCTACAACCATTTATATGCTAAGAATTGCCCACCATTGTTCTAAGAGATCAAAGCATCTCTTCACAAATAGAACTCTCATCTTTCCTTTTTTTTGGGAGAATCTCTTCGGTAAAAATGCTTCTTCCAAAACTCCTTTAAAATTTGATAACCCTTCCAGTCCCAGCCCACCATCACTCCAGCTGTTCCCAAACTTGGTTTCAGAAACAAATGTGCCCCCTTCTTCTTCTACCATACCAGGCCACATGCCTTTCAACACGGGGGGCAAAGCTTTTCCCCGTGCAAAAACTCTTGTCTTAAGTTTGAGAGACAAGGGCCCCTTCCCTAGTTCTTGTGCCCCCAATAAAGTCAGGGCAACAAATGGGGGGATTTATGGTGGAATCTGGAAGTCTCCTTATTGGTGACAACTCTCAGGAAAAAGGGCACTGGAGTTCATCCAAAAATGTTTAAAGGAAATCTAACAAAAATGTTTAAAGGAAATTAAAAAAAACACAAAGTAATAAAGAACAAAGAAATGCAAATACACTAAAGTAAAAATCATTTAAATACAGAAATACAATGTACCGACCTTGTTATTAGAATTTATTTACCCAGTAAAGTAAATCTCTGGCCAAACACGTCATCCAGCAATGAAACCCAAATTGGCCAATGATGTTATCTGGGATTCCCCTGTGGGGCATTACTCATTTATTGCTGGGAATGTGACACATACATCAGAATTCCACTGATCATGGTGATTGGTGAAGATTATAATGATGATTGACATGGATTACATCACCAGTGGGTGATATTTTTTTTTTTACTTTATTTTAGATTTAACCTCTATTTTCTTTATTAAAAACTAATTTGTTTTCATTTATATCTTCATTTACTTTTTCCTTAATAATCATTTACTCATTCTCATCCTTTGCTGCATCTCCTGCAGCCACTTCCTGTCTATATACATTTATGGCTGCGTGGCATTTCTTCAGTCGGCTTCACTGATGTGGACAACAAAGGACTATGCCGTACCGTCTTTAGTCTACACTGGAAGCCGGATTGATCAGGTGACAACTTGGGAGTATACCTAGACAGAGAGTTGTCACACCACAACAGGAAGTGCCTGCACAATGCAGATTTAAAAATAAGTAAAAGTAAATTTGTTTTTGCTAGAGATGAATTTTACTAATTGAGTTTACATACTTTTCAGACATCTGATATATCCTTCTAAGAAAATGGTAAGGGTAAAAAAAAGGTAAGTTTTTAACTAGGTGGTTGTGGTCCCTGTCATGCTTGGAGAGATGGAGCCTCTAGGGGGTGCTATAGCTTACACAATAGTGGCATGAGCCCTGAGAAGGGTTAAGGAGCAGAATCTAAGCTAAGATGTTGCCCATTTTATCTGCTTAGTCTTTCTCAGGGCTCCTACCACTATTGTGAAAGCCATAGCACCCCCTAGTGGCTCTGTCTCTCCAAGCATGGCAGTTTGCACGAACGCTGAGCGCTATGTGCTGTTAGGAGGCTATATCCTGATTGGCAGGTGGGAAGGGCAATACTGATTAAATCTGGAAGGGGAGGTGCTTGAGGACAGAACTGCCTGCATGCACACTTGAGATGCATTGGCGCTAGAAAGGAGGAGGTGTGACAGTTCCTTTTGTTTAAATATTCTAGCCAATGCACAGGAGGTACTCTGGTTATGCTTGCAATATGTTTGTACCCTTCATAAAAGACCCCACCTTTGGGATCTCTACATTCCAGTAGACTTGATGACTTTCTATTTACATAAAAAAATACAATTCTATTGAGTAATAATCCATAAAAATCTGATATTTTTCATCTTCTCATAAAAAAATGACTTGGAAACCTGTCTGCTGGAACATAATGTGTTGGCAGAGAAATGTACACACATTTCATTGTACACCTTGACAATGAGGGCCGGCTTGTGTATTATTCTGCCATCTTCTGCCGCAATAAGCATTGCTTTACTATACAATTTAGATCATCACTGCAATAAAGGAATCTTTTCACGTTATTGTGTCTTTGTGTCAGTCTGACTATTTCACATGCAGCAAGCAGGCAACCATAGGCAATCTATTGTCCCTTGATTATAGAAGGTATTTTCAGAATCATAAATGCATTATTATTATTACGTTACTGTTGTCAGTTTTATTAATTACTATAAATATATAGAGGTTACACAATATAAACCAATCTGTTTATAAACCAAGGTACTTAGTTTTACATAGGTGTAAGGTATTTTATACTTTTGACTTGATTATGATGGGTTTATTTCTCCTAAATGATCTTTTGTCATTATTGTTGGCCTCCAGTAGATGGCTTTGTGTCCTCGTAAACAAACTCAAAAAATGTCTCGGATATCAGGAGTTTGTTATACACTTTTCATGAGGAGCGACATCTAGTGTTGGGACCTAAGTATAAACCTATATTTTTTTTACTTTTTTAATGCCATTTGTAAATTAAAAAAGAATCTTGCTATATATATATATTGCAAACATGTTGTTTATTTTACTGATTTCTTTTGTCTTCCCCCAATAACACAGTGAGCCTTATTTTATGTATTAACCTCCCTAGCGGTACATTTCTTTCCGGTTTTAGATGTCTAAAAGTGGTACATTGTTTTTCATGAAATTTTATGTTTCATGTATATATATATATATATATATATATATTTTAATTTTATTTTAAAGTATAATTAATAGTATGAGTAATATAAAGTTTGAAACACAAAATCATGTAAAAATAATAAATTAAATAAATAATAATAATATATATATATATATATATATATATATTTTTTAATTAAAAAAAATACATAATATAGTCATACTTTTAATAACACTGTAAAATGAATGTTCCTGAAAATAATGTACTGCTCTTACACATATTAATTATTATTATTATACAGTATTTATATAGCGCCATCATATTACACAGTGCTGTACAAAAGTCCATAGTCGTGTCAATAACTGTCCCTCAAAGGAGCTCACAATCTAATGTCCCTACCATAGTCATATGTGATTAATGTAGTCTAAGGTCAATTGTTAGGGAGAAGCCAATGAACCTCACTGCATGTTTTTGGGATGTGGGAGGAAACCCACGCAGACACGGGGAGAACCTGCAAACTCCATGCAGATAATGTCCTGGCTGGGGATCGAACCTGGGACCTAGCGCTGCAAAGGCCATCGTGCTGCACATATAAATCCAATGTATTGAATGCAATACAAATGGATTTTGAATTTCCCACCCCGCCCCACCGGCAATGTACACGCACACCAACGTCACTGGGAACTCCCCCGTGACTCATCGGCTGCAGAAGATGCAGGAGGAAGAAGAAAGAAGACAGGGATCACAGCGATGGACGGCGCAAGTTGCCGGCAGATCAGGTAAGCGCTATATTCACTAACCTTCCCATAGGTTTACCTACCCTGAGTGTGACTTGGGGTTACCGATAGGGAGATTAAAGCTCTCCAAGGCTGTAGAAGATGGACTATCATGATAGAACCTGGATGATCCAGCAAACCTGGAATTAGTTTCTTAATACAATTTGCTATTATTTGGCAAATATTTTCAGTCCTGGACCAGATCCATTCCAGGTTTGCTGGATCACACAGGTTCTCCCTTATTAGTCTATTTTCTCTTTCCTGGGTCCACCAAACCATGGATAAATGCATATTTTTTCACAGAATATTGTTCATATATCTTTATGTTTAATAATGCAACCTTAAGGTAAACCTAACAAATATGGGCTGCGGGAAGATGTGGAAACACTCTTTACTGTTGAAATGAGGACATATGGCCTAGCCAGGTATACATAGGCAGGTATGCATTATTAGGCAGAGAGTAGACTCACATTTTTTTATCTGTGTTTTTAATTAAAATAAGATCCTGGGATCCTACCATGAAGCTTTTTGTTCAGGCACCTGGAAATGCCTGCAAAGTGACTCAAGTCCTTAATTTCAAAAAAGTGTTTTATTAATTTATAAATGAAATAAAATATTCCAAAATCACATTTTACCCTCCCTTTGATCATTCAGTGATAGATCCAGGAAAAAGATTCCTGATCTTGTCCTGCAAGTTTCCTCCTTCTGTGGTCCACAAGCAAACTAAAGGAAACTTCTAATGACATAGAAATAAAATAAATGTTTATGATAATGCAAAGCGAAACTTCGTTTTCTGCATGAAGGAATATCAGACCAATGAAAAGGTTAAACACTGTGACTGAAGCATTTAAGACTTAGCGAGTAGCCTCCAAGTAACCCGCCTTGCAAGAATAGCAAACAATCAATCTTGCACGCATGCAGAATTTCAATATAATATAAATTATACGACGGGCCTGCTGAGATTGAAAAAGGAGATTTTGTGAACAAAACATGTGAGTGGGGGGAAAGAAATTCCACCCCCACTTCAGCGTGTGTTATAGTTACTAGCTTGCATTGACATTTGAAAAATGTACCCAGCCTCCCGGTAATGGCACTTTCTCTCTCTACAATGCAAGTATTTAAGTGCATGGTATAAAAAAAAAAAGGAATGACATATTTACTCAGGGAAAAAATAGAACAAAGTAGTGTAATAAAAGTTACATGTTTTTTATTCTAACCCAACAATCTGTAATCAGCGTTGGAACTGCCCTTTAAATATATGGATTGGGTCTGCAAGTTACAGAAATCAGATAACTAACCTACTGCTTCGGCCAATGTATTGTGAACATTAGGAATTTTTAAGGGGGGTTTAGGGTTTGGTTGTGTCATGCAGATAACTATTGAGATATTGCGGCAAAACAAGGTGTGGTATGATATTTTACGGAATCCAGATGGTGAGAGATTCGGAGCAAATTGAATGATTTTTAACATCCTAAGTTGAATACAAACTTCTGTAATATTTCCAATTTCTAGCTCCCAGTACAGTGTTTCTCAACTTTTTAAACATGGAGGAACCCTTGAAAGAACCAGAAAGATATCCACAAATCACAGTAAATTAGTGTGGTGGTTAGTGGGAAGAATTCCTCTTACATTGCTGGCCATTGGGAAGAATGTCACCCTTACAGATAGCCAAAAACATAATTGGTATCTTTTTAATTGAGCCAAGATTTACAAACTGTTCATTGCTCATGGGAGCCTTAGCAACCTCTGGAGGACCTTTAGGGTTCCATTGAGGTCTGGATGAAAAACACTGGTTTTGGGTGAATCTGAGTTGACTTGGATCACACATCATTTGATAATGCTTGCTAATCTTAACCAAAAACAATACAATTACTCATCTATCCTAGGTCATTGGTATCTGTTTAATCGACCTAAAAGTCACAAAATGCTCCTTGCTCAGGGAACCCCTAACTGGAGGAATTTTAAGGTTCCACGGAACACTGGTTGGGAAATACTGCTCTATGGCCAAAGGCTTCCCCAAAGATTACTTTCTTTTTATAATCATTTTTTATTAAAGGGTGTTTCATTTATTAATATAGTAATCAAGGTTACAGCAAATAAGTTATCACAGAATATACAAATATTCAAAGAAACATAAAAAAAACGGAAAAAAGAAAACAGACATGGGAATATGCACATGAAAAATATGGAAGAGAAGTAGTTACACAATCTTGTTAACAATGTCAGCAGTTTCCAACTCAACTATCATTCATAACCACAGGAGGATCATTATCTAACATTCTCAAAGTATACCAAGAGGTATGTTCGAAAGTATTCATAATCTGAGACATTATTGAGTGAAACTGAGTCTCTATCTAAGATTCCCATGTTTCCAAAAATGTTGCAACCTTAGTTTCTTTATCCAGAGATGCTTCAATCCAGGCCGTTCTAAAAAAAAAACTTCTAATTTCTCCTTAACCTGAGTGTTGGTGAGTCTAACCATTTATGTAATATCATTTGTTTTAGCCACTAGGGAGAATAGCTAATAAATTTTGGCTTCCCTTAGTAATCCTTGCGTAAATTGTAGGTACCTAAAACTCCGGGGTCAGCGGGACATAATTAATCAAAACAGAAGTAATAGAGGAGCCACCTTGCCAAAATCTTTTAATTTTCTGGCAGTTCCAAGAAGCATGATACAAATCTGCCCGGTCCTGTGCACATTAGGGACAGTTGGAAGTGGGGGCATAACCCATCAGATATGAACGCTGCGGGGAGATTTACACCCCATGAAAAATTCTAAGAGTCATTTCCTTGTACATCGCTGAAGGGAGAGCTGACCGTGCCTAGAGAATGCTGTTAGTATATCATTAGCTGTTTTATTTGGGAAATAATCAGAACACCTGACCAGGCCCGTTTTTCTGGTGGAGTAATGCAAAACTATTTTAATTGTCCTGTAATTTTCCGTGATCGCTTTTCTAGAGGGGTTACCCTTTAAACAGACTATCCAGAGGATTCTTCCGATCCCTGGCAGATAGAGACTTTAATACCCTCGAGGTGAATGACTGTAACTGCATAAAACATTTTATTGCTGATCTCAAGAAAGGAAATTCAACCATCACCACTTCAAACTGGAAGGGCCGCTTTGCACTCCCATCCACCAAAGATTTAATCATTAAAGTATGAAAAGTCGGCCACTTCTGTAACAAAGAAAAATTAGATAAGTGCAGAAGGTCCAGATTACCCCAATACGGCCAAAAAGGAGAAGAGTGACTATTCAAAAAATGTTTCCCCTAATCCTATGCCATGCTGACAAACATAAGAACGGATTTGATGTAACCTCCTCAGGGAGTAATTCCTTATGCCAATGTAAATTATACTTAAAATAATATTTGGAACAAATTGTTGGTCTAGTGCAGAATCAGCATATATATAAGAATCATGTAACCAATCTTGTATTGCAGAATGGAAGCAACAATATATAATGTCAGGAACATGTAGTCCTCCATTCCGGGTAGGTTGGCACATTTACCCCCCCCCCATATAAATTCAGAAAATACTTTGTAAATAGTCTTGAGGTCTGATTTTTTGAATACTAAGGGTAAAGATTGGAGAATATACAGAAGTCTGGGGAAGACAATCATTTTTATTAAACTAATCCTCCCTAAGTATGAGAGCATCAGTTTGGACCAATTACACAATTGCTCACTAAGAGCTCTAAAAATCAGTTCTATATTTTGAGAATACAGTTTGTGGAGTTTTTGGTCATTTGGACTCCTAAGTACTGTATTTTCTCTTTACACCAACAAAGATTACTACCCATGCCACCAGGTTTCACCTTACCATCCTAAAACCACCAATGGAATTTTTGGCCCTATTATTTCATCAGGTAGGACCAACAGGAACTTCTCCAAATCATTCAGTCTTGTAGGGCCCTCCATGACTGAGGGATTGCCGAATATAAAAGGTATTCAGTGATAGGAAGGGCCTGATGATAACCAGGACTGGATATTGGCTAGCACCAGCCCTTTCAGTTGGTCCAAATACATGGCAGGCCCTGCCTGTGTCCAAGGATTTGCCCCACCCGCCATCTTGCTCCAGCCATTGCTGCCTCTCTCCCCTATGCCATGCTCCATTACCTAGCAAGTTGCTAAGTAGAAGGGTCAGAAAAGAATGGGAAAAAATCAGGAAAGGAAAACAGAGAGTGTCATCTGTGGCTTCAGGAAACAGGAGTCAACGTACAAGTGGGGGAACGGGCACCTAATGGGCTACATGCCTGGGATGGGGGGTCTGCTAATGATGGGGTGTTGTCATTAATATTAAAGATCCTTCATTGGGGAATCTACCATTGGGAATCTGTCACCGAGGGATTTGTCCCTGGGGGTACAGTACCATACACTGTATGGGGTATCACCATATGTGTAGCCACCATACCATAGGCAGGGTGTTCTGATGAGAGGACAATAATGTACAACATCTACTGGTAAGCGGACATTAATGATCATTTTTTCCTTTGGTTTAAAAGCAATATCTCTCTTTGTAATTATATTTTTTCTTGGTTTGATTAGTTGGATTGTCACAACATAAGCAGGTAACAGTTTTACAAGTGAGCCCTTCTGTGGTTTTAGGCCAATCTGCATAAAGCCTTTTCTTATTTTCCCGACATGCTAATTGAATTAGTGTCATTGCTTCCATTTCTTTATTTTCTTCTTTTTCAGCGACAGCCAGGACCCCACTCAGGATTCTGAGCCGCGAGCAGGCGACATCTTCCCAGCGAGCCCGGATCCCAGCGCTGCTGTCTCAGTGGAATCACGTACAACTGTCAGTTTACCTTTACATTATACTAATATAATTGGACGTACAGAGAAAGCTATTTTCAAAAGTAATTTAATGAAGCATTTGGAGGAGGAAAGATCGGCAATGTTATTGATAGGCGGCTGCTGCAGGTATGTTTTAATTGGCGCCGGCAGCAACATTGTTTATATTGTAAGAGTGGAATCTCTGAAATAGAAAAATGTTCCTTTTATACAGAACCCATTGTCCGCTTTTATATGTGAATATGAATACAGTCAGTGCAATCCTGTTATATCCCAGAACCATTTTCAAACATGTCAGTCTCCTTTATTCAATGTGGGCTCCTGGGAATTAAATGCTGAACTCCAGGTAAACAGCTAAACACACAAATAAAATATAATACATATAGAAAGGGAAGTGTTTTGCATGAGATCTTCTTTTCTGCTGATTAACTCCACCCTGTATGCCAAAAATGGGGACCTACTTATTCCTTTGCTGCAGTAACACCAACAGGTCTCCATGTGAGCCTGTAACTAATAGTGAATGGAGAAGCAGTACACTGATGAACTCATTTCTTTGACATTCTGCTTGTCTATGCTAGCACATGAGCATTGCAGCATGAATAACCGGTTCCGTTTGCTGCATCTCCCTCCCTAGTGGATTGTAAGAGACTTATAACAAGTCAAAAACCAGTACAAGTCAAAACTACTTGTGCATTATTCAATAGGAAGCTGTGATCTATACCAGCCTGGAGTCCAGCTTTAGAGAATGCCAAATTTATAAAAACCTCCTCTGGGGTAGTGGCTGCTGTGAGTTATTATAATCAGCGCTCTAGATATAAAGCTTTAATTAGGGGCTTACCTAAGTTTAGTTAGTTCCTAAGGCAAACAGATGATTTGTTTTATTCTATATTATTGCATAGGGAGCCATCCAGTATAGAGCCGTATGTCTTGGCTATCTTGCCAAATAAAAATGGAGGACAAACCGTCTTGGACTGTTTTTGGTGGCCCTTTATTTCCCATGGTTTACCATTGCCAGTTCAGCTCGTCCACCTTACAAAAGCAACATACGAGGTGAGGTTACTATAATCATTCTGCATTCTTTTATTACTGGAATTCTTTGATGTTCAACCCAATGTCAATGAATGGATAATCAATGGATGGCATGAGTTACCTTTGCAGCACGAAGGTCCCAGGTTTAAATCCCCTGTGTTGGTGAGGGTTTCCTTTTGGGCACTCCAAAAACATGCAGTTAGGTAATTGGCTTGCTTTAGACCTTGTTAATGACATATGACTATGATAGAGACATTAGATTGTGAGCTCCCTTTCAGGACAGTTAGGGAGATGACTATGGACTTTGTACAGTGCTGTGTAATATGTTGGTGCTATATAAATAAAACACTTTATTATTATTATTATTATTATTAATAATAATAATAATAATAATATTACAATTATATAAATACATTCCGGATGCATTAATACAAAATGTACGCAATAATCTCATAATTTTCCAGCTAGATTAGGACAATGCAGGTTGTTACTGAAATTTATTATTTGGGTCTCTCCATCGCAGCTTGTGCACCAATTGAATATTTCACCTATGGAGAAGATGCAGAGAACATGAACATTTATCAATCTGAGGTCAGCATGGATAGGCATGCGTTTCAGAGACCAAATCGGTATTTAGGCATAATAAAAATTGGGTGGGTGGGAATAGGCAGAGTTTTGACACAAACACAAGTTCTGAGTATGGTATGACATGGAAAACATCTTTAATTCATTGGAAACACCGACACAAGCAAAAACTGAACACACAAAAAAATAAAAAAATCACAGAAAACCATGGGTGAGAAAAGAGAATATTGTTTGTCTAGAGCCCCCCTTTAACACAACCTGCGGCACCTCAGATAAAGGGAAGCTTTTTTCCCGAACATGAGTGACATCAAAATGTGTGTGATTCATTCCTAATCACTCCTTCTGTACAATTTATACATTCCCTCAAGAGTTTACTCATTGACAGCTAATAGAAATAGCAGAACACTGAATGCGTGGTCACTTTTTTTTTATATCTTTTTTTGATTTTTATATTTTATTTTATTCTATGTTTCTGTAATTGGCCAATTTATCAAATTTTACTGGCTTAACAAGAAACTTAAAGTATTTAATCGGACCAAGTGCCCCCATTGGAAGAGGTGATTGATATTCCTGTAGAATCTTGAATTCGCTTTCAGATTTAGTCCTTGTAAAGAATAGAGAGGCGGTGTCTCCCCAAAATAGATGCAAACCACAACTAGGGAACTTTCCAGAAAGGAAAGTATGCTATGGCCAATCACAATGCCAGGATTTAACCAAAAGAAAGTTTACTTTGCACCTTTCCCCTATCCTAAACAACTGTAATATGACAGCGGTCAGCTCTTCTGAAATCTTACTTTTTACTTTCTTACTTTTTACTAAGATGGAATTCTTTAGTAGATATTGGTGAAGGGTTCTGAGTTCTGTTTGTTCCAGAATATTCTTTTTACTGAACCAGTTTCATTTGAACCCATCGATGTTAAACTGATATTCATCTTGCCAATAAAATTCATCTATAGGAATAATTGGGTGCCTATTGCAAGGAAGCTCGGTGTTTCTTGGTCTCATTGGCAATTGGTGGTCATGTTAGGTCCATGTGACATCTTC
This sequence comes from Pyxicephalus adspersus, assembly GCF_032062135.1. Lineage (NCBI taxonomy): Eukaryota > Metazoa > Chordata > Amphibia > Anura > Pyxicephalidae > Pyxicephalus > Pyxicephalus adspersus. Next base: position 46,744,210 of record NC_092869.1, on the reverse strand, counting down.
AACCTGCCAACCACTATCCATAACCAATGCCATGCATTTCAATGCCCAGTGAATGAAGATGTGGACTCCAATGATAACAGATTGGGGAAAAAATGCAAAGGTGGGTTTCAGCTTAACCGAGTCCCCCATTGTATTTCCATCTGGGGCAACTTCTATATTTCCTGGGCAGCAGATACATATCCGGAGACACCAAAGACAGGGATCATTATCATGCCTGATGCAAGAAAGGAGATAGCTATTAACTATATTACTAGCTGGTCAACTTTTCCATTTTTGGGATGAAAAAAAGAATTCAGATTTTGCATCACTGCAGGAGGGGAAATTATTGTCAGCATATGCCACCCACATTTATGATCCAGCGGACTATTTCTCAACCAGGGTTACTCCAAAGGGTTGCAAGGGGCACTTTTTGCCTCTCAGGTCGGATTAACAGACATCTTTGATCTTTTTGGCTATCAGTAACCGTGACATTCTTAACACAGTAGGAATTCTTCCTACTGGCCATCGAGTACAGTGAGCTGTGGATATTGTAATTAAAGCAGGCGTTCCATAAGACCCATACGTAGTTTCCAGGGTCCCCCTTATTAAAGGTTGAGAAAGGCTGCAATGGACCCACAACCACTTAGTTTCTTTTTCAGGATTTTTTATTAAATAAATAACTAGACAAAAATTGGAGTGGGGGGTGGGAATATTTGCCTCCAGCTCCAGCAAGAAAATACTCTCCACATGCAATAAATTTAAATGAGACAAGGCAGACTGTAGATGGCATAATTGTGCTTTTAGCTATGTAACCGCTCAATAATGTATTTATTAATCCCAGAACAACAAGAATACACAAGGTCACAGAGACGTCCTAGGCGAGATAAGAATAACATCCCGAAAAATCAGACAGTGTTATCAGATTCTGTGTATTCATATTTAGACTAACAGCTCCTCATGAAATGATATATTTAGGATCACTTTATTCTTTTAATAATCATTTGTGTAAACAATATTTTACTCAGTGTTTGGTAGTGATATATTCCGTCAAAGGAAAGGTTTCATTTAGACGGGAATTCAAAATGATACATTTGTAAAATATAAATGCAGTATTTCTTGGGACCGGTTTCCTGGTGGTGACACATCCACCATCAGTGGACCATACCTGCATATTATATGTTGGTTACCTAAAGGATCCATCAGAAGCTTGTGGGGTAGAGGGACAATGCATGAGATCACTCAAGGGGCAGAATGTTGACTAATATTGGAACTAGGTGTTGGGCTTGGGATCTTTCTGAATAGGAAATTGGGCAGCAAGCGTGTGAGCTCCATCCAGTCCATAAGAAGTTCTCTGAAATTTGGTTTGCCAAAAAAAGAACGGGCCAAAATCATGTAGCCTCCTTCCCTTTCGGGAGAAACCACACTCCTGCCTGCCTCCTCTTCAGAGTTTAACTCCTGTGTTTTCAGTGTCTATATGGTTGGATTATTTATTTAGAGTCTGGACGTCGCTTTGAAAAAGGAAGGCTCAAGGTATTTACCCCTTCATCCTAGATAAATAGTACAGCGTAAATAGTACCGCTTACTAATTCCCAGAAAGGGTCAATAATTTCTATAATAAAATTTGTCCTTTTTAACCAATATTCCCCTTTGCAATGTCTTTTTCCACATCTTGTGTTAGTTACTTATCTATCCACAATGGCAGAAGTTACACCCCCCAGAGTGAAACCACTGTCACCCATTGAGCTAGGGCAGCAAGGGACAGTTGTCCTCAGGTGCCCTCTTCTGTGGTTAGCTGAATGACTTAAAAACAAGGATGCCGTGAACTCCGCCATCATTGTTTCCATTCATTCAGCCAGTGTTGAATAGCCTCCTGATTCGATCTTCAATTCCATCTGCCTGTAAATAAATCTAGTTAAACAACAACAATCTATTGGTATTTAGCCTACATTGTGTGTAAGATTGTTGAGTGCCATTGTGTGACAAAATCAAGGACTAGTGTTTGAAATGGCCATGTGGCATAGCGCAAACACCGTACTAAGGTTCCTGGTGGGCAGAGCTGGATCTTCGTCCCTGGATCATGTTGACACACAGATTTTTTTATTACATTTAACATCCCTATGGTAGGTCATTTCACAGAGAATATTTACTTACTTTCCTGATGCAAACCTAGCTTAGAATGTTGAAATAATGTGCAAACAACTTTATGAGAAGTACGGGTCATGGAAGATATGTGTGGGCATTAAATATAGCAGGAAAGCCATCTCTTCTCTGCTGTGCCTAGTCGCACTGGCCAACTTTCACTCTGCCATTCAATAAACCAATGCCAACTAGACATAATCACACCTGAGTCGCCAGTATTCCCATCACTGGGGTGCCAGTATTTCTTCAAAAGCAAACCAACCCCGGTGAAGAGTGAATCTTTAAACTCTTGATCAACTCCTAATTACCAATAAAGTAGACTTTTGAAAGGTGTATTTAAATTTTTTTCTGGTGCTCCACCAATAAACACTCCAACACTCCAATGCCAACCACTGGTGACCCATGACAGCCCACCCCGGTCTAATAAACATCTATAAACACTTTTAAAAAAATCTGTCACCTAGCTCATTTGGAATTGTTCTGCATTTACATTTCTTGACTGGCCTGCAGCCCCGTTATACCTACCAGCATGAATATGTCAACCGTACTGCATGATTGACATAAGACTTATGAGAAGTCATAAGCTATAATCATGTTTATTTAAACAGGCTGTGAGTTCGTATCTATGAATCTAATTCACACCCTGAGCGATATCAGCTGATTTATAGTACAATATCCTATTAACTATTTATCATGCACAGCGCACTTCGTGCTGTACAAATGAATTGAGTGGCCTTGTGGATGTGTGGTATTTCCTTTTTTTTTTTAAATAACATTTTCTTGAGCACTTTGACCCTGCAATAACAAACTGAAACAGTTTCCCTTGTAGCATGAGTACAGCCAGTTATTCAGAAGGAATACCAAAATCAATATTAGGATTGCATTACTATGTCTGTTACAGCATTAGAGACTATATAAACATTTTGCTTTGTATGTGTTTCCATTAAAGTGACACTTGGTTGCCCATAAACATCGTAATGGTAATTTCCTGCAATAGAAGGGTTGTTATACCTACTTATCCAGCAGCCCATATCTTCTGTCTCTCTTAGGTTCAACTACTGCACCCTCTATTAGATTTCTTCATGTTTGATATCTCTCGTAGTGTTGGATGTATTTGTCCCCTGGATTGCACCCGTTTCCATTCATCTGTATCCTGTAGTGATGTATATGTTGGATGTAAGAACCACAGCTTGTGACAAGAAATACACATGTGACAATCCTAAAAGTGCCACAGGGTACTGGTCATTGGACGTAACTGGCTCACACGTGGACAGCGGTTCTGATAAGACTGCAGAAACTCTTATTACTATGCAGCCAATGGCTGTCTCCTTACCTTGCCCTGGATGTCTCCAATGGTCAAATATTAGGTCAAATAGAATATCAACTCTTTGCCCGTTGGTGTGTTTAGTTTCCTGGACTGCTGTGGCTGAATTTTTGTATATGTTAACCAATTGTCAATCTTGGTTTGAGCAAATTTCTCTGGACTCTTCTCAGACCATTAATCTGAGCTCTCCAACCTGCATGATGGTCTCCTGTGTATGACTTTTGGCTCTGTTCTCCAACCTGATTTTGTTCTGCAATGTGTTGTGTTATTTCCCTGTGTCTTTGTTTCCCTGTTGGCTCTCCCCTGCCTTTGTCGTAGTCCTCCAAGATCTAAATCCTTGTTCCCCATATGCTATCTCTATGCATAGTGAAGTCCTGGAGCAACCGAGTGCTAGGACTAGCCCTCCAAGAATATGCTGGGGGTTGTCTATAGACAAGTATTGTGCTAGGTTGGGGCATTGACATTTGCATAGGAATTGAGATTGAGGAAACTAAGCTATTAGTTTCCTCAATCTATTAGTTGGAAATTTTTAGTAAAATTCTACTCAACTTTACAAATAGTCTTTCTGTAAACAGGAGTTAGAATATAGGTAAAAATGCTAAAATGTTAAAGCTTCCACATATTTTCAGTTATTTACAACACCCCACCAGTAATTATGGCCACAATGCTTTGTTCCGTGGCTTTGCAAAAACCTTGAAAAGGAAATCTCAAAAAGTCAGCTTTGTTAATTTGCTGCTTGGCCAAAAATTCTCCACATGAAAATACAAAATTTGCACAAATACTAATTCGAAAAAAGGATCTCCATTTGTAAAGCCAAGAAAATCAGATGTCTTTGTCCTACATGTGGTTGAAATGTAGTAAGATTTACTCTTTTTTAGTGAAAAATGCTTCAAACCTATAATGAAATACCAGATGAAAAGATTAAAATGCCCCCTGAATTAGCCCTATTATCTTTAACATTCATTTTATATGTTCAGCAAGGACAATTACCTAGACATTGGGATAATATGAGGATGCCTACATTGAAAGAGCGGTTTAAAGAAATGTGTCAAATTATGAGAGTGGAGGAGCTTATCTCCTATAGATAAAATAGACATTAATTTTGTTTTAGAGAGATGAAGTAGATAGAATATATGAAATCAGAGAAATTCAAGTCTCAGGCATTAGACCCTTCTATTAGATGAAGATAGAAAGATGGAGTCGTAATAAAAAAAATACTTTACTGGCACTGCTACTAATGATCAAACAAATCAATTGAACCTGACAATATGTTAAATTCTTAATAAACTAGTATTGTGTGAAAACACGCCCAAAAAAACATTGCTAGCAACCTCAAACACAAGTAACATCTCCAGTACATGGGTTACGGCATTGTTTTTTCGTATAACAGTTACCCCTCTTGCAGGGGGATGGGTTGTTTATTTTTGCCTATTAGAAATAGTTGTGTTCTGTAGGAATGACATGCAGGTATTATCAATGACAGGCAAAAACCAATGTAATCCGGATATTACCAATGACAAGCAGATATACCCAATCACATATATTACTCTCGGTTGATGATAATTTTGAATCTCCTGCAATAAAATCTAGACACAGCTCAACGCGTTTCACAAATACATTGTCCTGTTTCTTCAGGTAAACCATAGATTCTTCAAAAACCCCTTAAATTGAGTGGAAAAGCATGGAAGCTCCTCTACTTGGACTTCATTTGTCCATTGATATAATTTTATCACCTTTGTCCTAAGAGTTTTATGCCCAGAGGGGTAACATTCAATCTTTTGAAATGATCAATACAGCACTGTGGAACTTTAATGAAAACAAATGAAAAAAAATTATTTTCTGTGCCATTGAGGCCAATGTGGGCTTGTCTTCCCTCTTCTTCCTAGAGCTAGCTGCTCCATCCAGCACCACCATTTTATTTCGTCCAGGTTCTTCATGTCATGTGCGAGGTGCGAGATTGGGTGATGTGTCTTCCTGAAAATGTAAAACTAAAGCGCCGATCTCACTGCACATGCATGGGATATGTGACGCCAGTGTTCCAGGAGACTGCGGGTTTCCCTTAGTCTCTGCTGCGGCGGTAAGACGGGAAAGAAGTGTTCTCCCCAAAAACATTTAAAAGAAAGGTTAAAAAATAAAAACTTTTTAACTATGTAAATACCCACCCTCCTATAAAATGTTACCAATGTGGTGATAGGTCCCTTTCAAGTATTATCAAAAAGCAATGATGATTCCTCCTCTGCATTTAATACAAGAGTAGAGATTATACAATAATGGTATTTGTCTAATAGGATGTGGCATTTCATACTTGCAGGTTTTATCTTTATAAAATCTAGTTAAGAAAGAAACAAAACAGAATGATAGACTGGACCTGGAGGGAGATGGGAGGAGGAAGGGGGTTGTCTTTAAATTTTTTGGAATAAATAGGTCTTGGAGAAAGACCTGCAATAGCTGAATATAATATTTTATTATTTGTCTGATTGTTGATGTGTTTTATCACTTTTATTATAAAGCTATTGATTGGTATGCGTACTAATTTTAAATAAAGGAAAACATAAACAGGTGGACAGAAATATTAGAAAAAGAGGCCTGGTATACAGAAAAATGCCGAAAAGTATTCTCCCAACTTTTACAAAGGATGGAGTTCGGCTTTAGCATCACTGGCAGGTAAATGTGTAAAACTTCCCGGAGTTTAGCACAACATAGCTGCAGGCAAATCTATTTCTGGAGCTAAGTGCCTGCAGGACACATGAATATGTACACATCATTAGTAAATTTCTGTAATGATCTTTGTGCGTGCCGTCACCAATCTGCTAGACATTTTTGTTTCCTTTAGACAATTGGTTATATCAGGTCTACAGAAAAAATATTCAATAAAGTTATATTTCTGCCTGTTTACCACTTTTAAAATCCTTGATTTCTTATTCGTTAACAATACTACCTTTTGAGATTTGCAGATCACAAATTTGGTCAAAACAGGAATAAGTCTGCCTTCGAGCCTTCCCTTATTAAATTTGCCCCCTAGTCTCCTCCAGTCTTGCACAGTTGTACCGACTTCTCTCCTGGACTCATATTGCTTCCTCTGATTTCACTGCAAGCTGTGATCTTCTCACAATGTGCAATAAAATCCTATTTCCAGGCAGGAAGATATCTATCACCTAATATTTTCATCCCAATCTGACTGCCTTATGTCTCCCCCTTATATATCTGGATTTCACTTCTTTCACTCTTGAAGGTTCAGAATCACATTACCTATTGCATACCAAAATCCAAATACCACCTGCATAGGAATCTGCAAACTGAAATCCATTTATCAAGGTATTTGGATATTTGCATAACTCCACTGCTTATAGAAAGAGATAAAGTATAGAAAAGAATACTGAGACCAGGTGCATGAAGTGTTCAAACTATGTACAGCACCGTGCTGGTCTCTCACCAGCCATGACTTGTCTGCAACGCATAGAGAAGCACATAGACCTAGACATCATTGGGTGTAAAATAAGGCATTTATTGAAAAAAACAAATATTTTATAAAAATGTCATTACTATGTCGGAGGGGAGGGCAGAAAACACCAAATAAAGACATGAAAAACGTTAATTGGCTGGTGGTTATTGCAGAATAGGACAGACAATGTCCTATCTGCAATAACTGTCCTTAGCTGCCTGATCTGAAGATGGCGGCACCTTGGGATTGAATGAGGACAGGTGAACAATCAAGGGTTTAGTTCCTTTTTAAGCTTAGCTAGTAATATGGAAGTGCTCTATTACTCATCAGAAATGGTTTCTGCTCGAAAATTGTAAAAATTGTATGCATTGTATATAAATCAAAACTTATGTGCATGCTTTTCTTCCCATTGGTTTTTGATTAAACTTGGCATGCATTATCAAATGCGCTGGTATGCACACAGCAGTACACCTCAGTTTAACCCAAAACACGTGTTCCTAGGCTCCATGGAGCCCTAGGGTTCATCCAGAGGTTTTTAGGGGTTCATTGAGGAAGTGCCTTTTGGGTTAGACTAAGTGACCCCAATGATCTTCTTATCCTATCTGTAGGGTTCACAATTTCCCATTGGTCAGCAATGTAGCTGCACTAATGTACTGTGAGCTGTGGATATAGTAATTATAGCCTGAAAGGTATTTCAAGGGTCCCCTCATGTTAAAAAGGTCAAGACTGCCCTAGGTTCTATGGAGGTGTCTGGTAGGGGTAACCAAAGTGAATATATCAATAGACTCCAGACCCAGAAGGTGCCGTCAAAGGACCAGGTTAGAGGATTTAGATGAGTTCATTTTTCTCCAATAAATAGGAACATGGTGGCACAAATTGGGTTTGAGGGATATGGGGCTCAAGGATGAACAAGACATTTTTTGCCTGGAGACGGTCAAAAAATATATTATGTTTTCTAGCTGTCATGTCTCCACTTATTTCTGTTTTGAAAGATAAAGCAAATTCTGTACAGTTTAGAAAATAATTCCAAAAGCGAGCAGCTCAGGTCCATGCTATAGCGCACACAGCTATCATTAGAGAGTAATACGGCAGCCCCCTCTCGTCTTTTCCATTCTGCACTGGAAGTAATAACTGACCCTTCACACTATGACCGCTCGCTCTGGCTTTTCAGTCTAAACATCCAGCTATACGGCTCATCGATTTTACTCCTCTGTCTGTCTACACTTCACAAAGTTCACCAAAATCTAATTCTGAAGCCTTAAGGATAAATTGGGGTGTGGGCTGCATCGTCCGCAATGTGTTAAGCTCCCTCCTGCATGTTTATTGAGCTTCTTCTCTACCATTTCGCTGAGCTCAGACACAAGATCAAAGGATTAAGTAGCTGAAATATTGACTCACTTTACCCCCATAAGAGTAGAATGAGAATATGTATAGTATGTGTTTTTTTTACCTTTCTTTGTATATATTGCATTAGATGCCCACATGCCACATCCCAAATATAGACCAAATTGATGTGCAGAGAAACAGGACTTTAACTGGATATATAAAACTCCTAACTCTTAACATTATAATAAAAAGTAAAGTAGGAGACATTGATTTTTGCAGTGCCCCAGAATGGGAACCCCTGTGTCCCCATATTACAACATACAGACATACATCCACTTTTTCATAAAAGTATCAACATAAATACAAAGTTGAAACACTATAGCAGGTCTCACAAGAAGTGCCAGTGTATCGTTTCGTGGTGTAACACCACTTTTTTGGGCTGCTTCTAACAGGGCAGAACCCACGGGACAGCTTATGGAGGATTGTTACATCTATCCTAGGCAGACTTGAACTCTTCTTGGCTTCTGGTCTCACCATTTGGTTGCTGCTTCCTGTTTCTTGGCACTCATCGTCCTTCTGTGCTCCTTTCCTGTGTGAACCTGCTTTGGCGCTTGGAAAGTGATACTAGAATTTGATTTTATGCTGTATTATTATATTTACCAGTCTCATTAAGCTTCATCCTGAAGAAGTGGTGTTACACCACGAAACGTGTTTAATAAAGAGTTTTAAATAGACCGTAACGAATGTATGTAGTAAAAGGGCCATTTCTCGCTGTCTCTGTCTGTAATAAAGACCTGATTGCAAATTTTCAAGGCAGAAATTTAATTTAAGCTGCAGGAACCTTTCACTCTGCCACAGTCCCTAACCTAATTACCCTCTCTTATTACCTGGAGAAATGACTTGGGAGGAGAAGGGCGGGCAGTTTGAGAGAAATAAGCCCACCTCAGTGCACGATACTACTATGGTACTGGTTGGGATAAATATTACCCATGTTGCCCATGAAGCTGGAAAAAGAAAAACCGCTCAGCACCATGATGTTCAATCCGGCCGGGATTGAGTAAGTAAAAATTTTCTGCCTTTCATATTGGTAGTACCTCGACTTTGAGTCATTTTCTTTGTTTTCATATATTAGTTTATTTACCTTTTAAATAAATGTGATTGGATCCACCTAAAGCCTATGTAAATCTTGACAATCAACATCTCTTTTTTGTTTGAAAAATATACAATTGCGTTTGGTATAAATGTGTTTATTAAATGCAAAAATATACCTGTTGAACCTGCCAAAAAATTAAAGAGGTCTTTAAACATCATTTAGTTACCTGAAAAAGCTGCAATGAAAACTTTAAGAAGTGGGATTTTAAGCTGCTCCATTCTCTTTGGTGGACAGAAAGCCTCCACCCTTGGGGGACTTGAACGTTTAAGGATTAAGAATAAATGTTGAAGGTGGAGAACTTAAATGTTTATTATTCTTTCTCCTCTGTTCTATTTTTTCTCCTCATTCACTATATTTATTCATATCAAATTGATATAGATTCACCAGTCATAAGGTTGGGTTGTTTGTTTTATCAATCTCTTCTGCTGCAGCAAAGGTGAATGACCTGGCTGTGCCCTGGATTAGTCTGATTCATAGTTGGACATAATAAGAAATCTTTTAGCAGGTGAAATCATTCCAGTGTGTTTTTTAACTACCTATTTCTAGAGTTTAGTCCTAAAAAAAAGTAATTTAATGATAACAGATTAAAAAAAAAGTTAAAAATCAATTCTAATTCTTTCAGAGTAAATGGAATTTTTTTCAGGACTTGTTCCTGGTACTCAGCCGCCAAGAAGCGACATTAAATGAAAGTGTTTGTCCTCAGTTGCGCTTTCTCCATAGAATTCAGGTCCCACTTTCACTCCAAAGTTCCGAAACATCTTATTAGATCAATCTGAAGCAGTATTCAAATATAAAATCACTATGTACAGAAGGGCTCCTCCGGTAAACTGATCGCGCCCGGCTTGAAGCTTTCTTCCCCGCCATTGTCTATTGATTGAGGGAACAATGGTCTTCAAAACAAGAGATTCTTCAAAAAATACACTTGTTTATGGCAAAGATTCTCCGAGACTCTTCTGGACACAAAGCCAATGTCTGCGGCATGTCTGACAACGCTTCTTTAAAAAAAAGGAAGCCATGTACAATATTTTAAAAGCACTTTTGCTTCTAAAAGAAAAGAATAAAAAATCTTAAGACATGAAAATAGCCATATGTGCTCAAAAACTATCAAACATAATATTTTCTTTGCCACATAAGCGTTTCGGCATGGTTGCCTGCAGATAGCACATTGCCAATTGCTCAGCAATCTGCACCGTTGCACCAGCACTTTATCAGCAGGGAAAGGTATTGAACAACTCACTGCCACCCCATTCATTCTCCATTGGACTGGCTCTGGTAACACAATTCACCATGCATGCTTCATACTGTCTAGGGGGAACAGATTTGGGGGAGTCAGAAATGGAGACGGATCTGGGGGTTCTGGTGGATCTCAGACTTAATAACAGCATGCAATGCCAAGCTGCAATATCTAAAGCTAATAAAGTACTTTCTTGTAATAAAAGAGGAATAGACTGCAGAGATGGAGACATAATCCTGCCCCTGTACAAAGCATTGGTCACACCACATCTGGAATATGCAGTCCAGGTTTGGGCCCCAGTTCACAAAAAGGACATTGTGGGATTGGAGAGAGTGCAGAGAAGGACAACTAAAGTAATAAAAGGAATGGAGGAGCTCAGCTATGAGGAGAGATTAGCTGAACTGAATCTATTAAAGTAAAGTAAAGAGAGACTATCGATCCAGGGAACATCTGTTTGCCTCACAGGATCAGGAAGGAATTGTTTTCCCCAGTTGGAGCAAATTGAGGGGTTCTGGAGTTTTTTTTTGCCTTCCTCTGGATCAGCCATGTCTATGGGGTTTTATCTGGGATATGTTTATTTCCCTGGTGGTTCAACTTGATGGTCATTTTTCAACCTAACTAACTAACCTAACTGTAAATATATAATTATGTAGTGTCTAACCTGAGAATGTGGGTTAGTGGTGTGTGAAAGAGGTAACTGCATCCTAAAATGACTAATTATAGTCGTTTCAGGAAAATGACTTCTGCAGATGAATTGGAGCACCACACTGCACATTCAAAGTCCAAATACAAGTTTATGGAGATGTTAAGTCATGTGAAGGAATGCACAAGCGATCCAACACATTTTAGGGGGCAAAAACGTATCCCCTTCATCAGGATATTATTTATATATAGATAGACATAGATAGCTGTATGGGTCTACATGGGAACATGATAGAATAATGAGCTGCAATGACAATAAACTGTAACCAATAGGAGAAACAATGATAATATTATCAAGCAATGATATGAGATCAAATTAACAAGACTTATTAATAATAATTGGATGATACAAATCAATGTAGTAATCAAAAATTCTAAAAGGATTTGGTCGAACAACAAAAAATGAACAGATACATATGGTCTGCATGATATTGAGTTAAAATAACAAAATGGAACCTAATACTAAACTAGCCATAATCATACTTATAGAATATGTTCTGTATAGCTCATTATCTCTGCCGATTGGCTGCATGTCAGACCTCTTCAGAGAGACCATTGCATCAAGGTCCCAGAACGTTGGCCAAGGACAAGGTTTTCTGCGTTGGCTGTGGCTGCTTCCTAGAAAATACAATGACCTACTGTATCTTTTAGTAGAATCCCATAATGAATGGGATTTAGCCGATCTGAACTGAAAGTTCTATTAGGCTTCACCGGGCTGCACTGGTCACTGTTGCCCCAATGCAAGAAAAATGCCATTTAGCTTAATGTTCTATGGCCAACACGCTGCATTGGTGCACACTGAAAAAAAAAGTGCCAAAATCTATTTTACTGTTACCTGGGCTTGAAATTTATGATGGTGTCCCACTTACATTTCTGACATGGTTAAAAAATACTCCCCCTGCCGCTCTCTCCGCTCCTCCAATGACCTACTAATGACTTCCTCACTCATAACCTCATCACACGCACGGATACAAGACATTTGCAATCCCTATTTAATGTACAGCGCTGCGTAATATGTTGGCGCTATATAAATCCTGTTTAATAATAATAATAATAATAATGGTGCATTGTTGTTGCAGCATTTTATGACTGAGTTGCAGCAGTAACTAATAAGGGAATGACAAGATAGAGGACCTTCAAACTAAATGATGGGTCTGCTTGGAAAAGTAAATAAAAACCAATGCAGAAATGACGCACTGTAATGACGCACACCATGCGCTTCACGTTTAACGCACGTTGTGTAAATGAGCCCTCAAGCAAGATCCATTGGGGAAGGGTTCCAGTTCCTGTGAGAGCTCTACAAGTAATAAAGGAAGAGGCTGAATCCACACACAAGAATGCCAATAAAACCAACGTTCTAACTGTTCCCCATTTAAAACCAATGACAACTTTTTTTGGAGTTTTAAAATTTGTAATAGTTCAGGTGGCAGATGCAATTTCATATCATGGTAACACATTCTATGAGGAGGTATTAATGATAATCTCAGATTCAGTCTGAGCTACGGCACGGCAATATTTAAAGTTAGAGAGTGCCTGTAGCCTGTTCCTGTACATGATAAAACTTTATCATCGCTACATAAAATGTCACTTCTGGTACCGGCGCGGATGAATTGCCGTATCGCTTGCTCACATCCATAGAATGTTTCACCCAAATCATTGAAATGACTGAAGAACATTTCATACTATGAAGGAAAGAAAAATGCAGTGTGCTTGAATCACAGCTTTGATAAATGTCTCATTGACAAGTCTCATATTTTCTTAATCATTCAAAAATCTTGCATTGTTCACAACGTACCCAAGACTGATAAACACCATTCCAAACAGCTAAATCAATCATATGAGATAAAACAAAAAACAGACTCACTTAAAGGAAATCTCTACCTATCCAAAATGGGTTTTGGCATTGAAATTGGCAAAAAATGCTGCATTGAAGGGAGAGGAACTTCAAGCAGAACTAAACCTGTGTTATTCACCTGTCCCATTCCCTTGCAGGGCACCGCCATCTTTTTTCTTTACTTGCTCCTTTTGATCTCTGCCCATATTGATTGGATGGGCCAGGATGACATAATTACTGAGCAGGCATTCGGATTTTCATCTATTCCTGGCACGTTGCCATGGCCAAAAAGCTGGCACGATGTAGGATGTCGTAGGGTTGTCGACTGTTCCTTTGTGCAATAATTACTAGGGATGAGCGAGCTTTTTTTTTAATTTAGATCTCATGGCGAATTGGACCTTATTTTGCTGAAACTTGTTAAAATGAAAGACTTTTTGCCAATCCTTAGTGATGCAAAGATTAAAATTTCACAGTTGTGATCTGCCAATGGTGACACTAACTCCAGTGATGACTGGCAAAGTTAGAAGTTCCTCTTGTTCTGTTTTTGGGTCAATTTAGGAACTAGTCAAGGACAGCCATATAAATTTGAACTTCTTACTCACTACTCTTTAGTCAATCAACAACATTTGATTGGAAGTCCACTGTAAAGCCTCATTTGAGACAAATAAAAAAATAAAAATAGTTCCACAGCAGGGTTTTGGAACAATAAAACCAACCTTGGCACTGTCCTTGTAGTAATATTTTTTTGCCACTGACTGTCCTTTTAGGTTGAATGGCATCCAGTGTCATTCATCCTAGCAGAATGAGGATATCCATTGAGTGCTGGGTGCCATGGATTCTTCTTTCTGTGCAAACTCAATAGCGAGCAAAGAAAAAAGTACTGATATTATTATATCAGCACTGCTCTCTCTGACTCTTAGTGGACCTTCCAACTATTGAAAAAAGCAAAAGAGAATCCAATATGTCATGTCATCAGGCTTTAGACATCTAGAGGTAATACAAAAATAGCAAACAATACTATGGGGTGGTGCAAAAGGTTCAAGGGGCCTAAAGATGGGCTTTAAATTGACATTGGTGCCTTAATTTGCCAGTATCTGTTACCAACTTATTGGCTACCTGCAGGTTTCACAGATACATTGAATCAATGGGCCTGATTTATTAAAGCTCTCCAAGACTGGAGAAGACAGATCATCATGGGAGAACCTGGGTATTTTGCTATTAGTTGGCAAGCATTTTCAATCGTGGGCCAAGTCCATTCCAGGTTTGATAGAACATCCAGTTTCTCCATGATAGTCTATCTTCTCCAGTCTTGGAGAGCTTTAAAAAAAAAAAGGCCCATTGTGTATGGACAGCCTAACCCTTGGTGTTTTAAAAGTCATCGTTGTAAATAATGACTCCACCACGACTTGAAAATTAAAAGCCCTTTCTGCGGCACAACGCTGAGATGTCTCCTCACATATGACCGATTTCAGTTTCATCGCTATTTATATTCTTTCCTAATGTATTTGCCTGGTGCAGTTTAATTAGCAAAATATTGTATTGCTTAGAATTGATGGTCCCGAGTCCTTAAAGCAACGAGCGTCATCTTGTGAATTTGTGGAGCCGCCACTGAATTACGGTCTTCCGTATGAGGCACTTTACAAATCTATATTTTTATATCACAATAAAAATGAAATACACAAAGGAAAGGCTTGACGATTCCTTCAGTGTATCTAGACGAGGCAATGTAACAGCTTGAGGCGAGGCATGTGTTATAGGTGACTCCCTGGGGATTCATAAACCGCCAGCTATCATCTTGCTGCTATACAACGCATGTGACAGGTGATACATTTGTAGACCTTCATAGCATATAATGTTCGTTTAATGAACTTCGGCTTTTATATATGGCTGTGGGAAGTTCTATGAAGATGTTATAAGCAATATCAAGTATTAATTGAGGGTGTTTGTCATCTCAGCAGGGTTTTTAAAACACATTGATCAATCCTTTCAGCACATTGATTGGCTATATATTTAGGTTCTACTTGTGATGACACGCAGGCTAGAAGATGGATGCTGGATTATTAGGTCGTTTCATGTGAAAATGTAATTGAAATAAATCACTGTTATCTTTAAACAGTTACAGCATGAGGTGAAGGCAGATTTTCCACCGGTTCTTTAGAGCTTTTGGGTTTTTTGGTTCATGCCCATGACACTCTGATATCCCCGTATTTAGCAAGAACTTGCAACCTGGCTCCATGTGTTGCTTGATCATCTGCTGGGTAAATGAAGCATATCTCTATTGATGACAAACATGTTCAGGAATGAAATTCAGCAGAGAGAATGTGATGCCTTGTTCATCTAGACGGAGAGAAAATGAAAAATGCATGTGGGAAAATATTCCAGTGTCTTTCATGGCGATCCTGCTGCTGGTGAGCTGCCACCCCAGCGTTTGTTCTTCTGTAGGCAAAGAGGGATACAACATTACAAACTCTGCCAGATCTAAAGAGTTCATTCTTCCCAATACTTTAAAATACCTTGAGAAAAATGAGGAACAATTTAATGGTCAACCCTTTTCATTATTTAATCGTAGGGGTGGGTGAATTGATTTTAGTGTGATTATGTATATATATAAAAAAAAAGCACTATTCTGCATAAACAAAAAAAAATTTATTTAGTTACAATGTACCTTTTTTCTGAAGAAGTTCTTTTATTTAAAGAGGAACTAAAGCCAAAATTGCATAAAACAAAAAAAAAATAGACTTACCTTCAATCCCGCAAGGCAGTCTGATCCATCTGGAGGTCTCTTCCGTTGGGTCCCGCGTCATCCCGGCATCCATCCACTATGCATAAAAGGTTGTCTACCCTTTTATGTAAAGTGAAATTTCTGATTTTATGTATGCTTTAATGTATTGTTCTTTTGTGCTAGCTTTTTCAATTTTGGGGTGTATTTTTTCATTCTGTACTGTTACAATAAGGTTTTCAGTAGATTTGTTTAACTATTAATTTATTTTGTACAAAATCATAAAATAATGAGGGTCTCTTTTGGGGCAAAGAACAGATCCAGAAAGAAGCTTTTGTGACCTTCTTGAGCCATTTATAGCTCATCATAGGGGACAGGACCTCCCATGCCATGAGCCGGGTTGGGCCATTGCATCCTTAAATGCCACCAAAAACCACTGTGATTTCTCTTTCTCACGCATTTCACCAATATTCTAAATTTTGCCAGAATCTCAAAATTACAACTCTTTCCAATTACAACTTTTGAATGCTTATCAGAGACACAGCAAAATGACGGAGTAGATTTCTCTCTAAGCAAGGTATCTGAATGTGTCTGCTCAGCAGTTTGCTCATCAATGGTGCCATCAAGATGAAATAAATCAGTTAATCCATACCAGGTATATCTGATTTAAGATTCATTAACCAGCGTCCCTCTAGGCAGAGTTCGATGGTCCATTGCAGATCTATTCATACGCTAACAGGGGATTATGGGAAATGGAGCAGTGTGGGCACTCCCAAGTTTATTGTTTTACAGCATAGTCAGGTCTAAGGACAAAACAATCCAGCAGGAATCCAGCCAAGTGAAAATGTTGGGTGTTGTTTTAAGACAAGAAGATGCTGAATCACAAAATACAACTTATTAATATGTCTACCTGGAAGGACAGCCAATAGGCACTTAGGGGTCTGGATAACAATAAACCTGTGCCCACCCATCCATTTATCCATATTGATAGAGACTATGGCTGACACAGAAAAGAACACATATATCTCTGATTAAACATAAAAACAAAACATATTTCATGTTTGAAATGTCTCCAAAAGAAGAGTGATTCCTCCTGCATGCAGTTGACCGATGACATTTATAGCACATACGGGTATATAGGTGCCCTGTAAAATGACAGATCCAGTATCCTGTGTCCTCTGAAGGTGTATCTTTACAGTCGACTCAACAGCAGACTTCAAAGGCCAACGCTGATCTTCTTCAGCCATTGGATGGCCACTGGTGAAATACCTCCTACTCATGCAGGTCCATAGAGTTCAGGTCTGCTTTAATTTTATTGACAGCAATTTATTGTATTGTTATTGTCTTTGATTCTGCTGGGAGTCCACTTCTGTGCTCCCTCCCAAGTGCTACACTTTCATCAGTTATCACTGTTCCCATCTACCTCTGTCGACCTAACAACACTAGAAATGGAGAATGTTCCTGTTCTAGGGTGACAATTCTGCTCCTCCATAAATACCGTATAGTTAGACGTAAAATGGAAATATATAATTTTTGTATTAACAAAAGGTAACAAATATGAGAATTCCAGGTATAGAAAAATAAAAGCATGACTGGTAAGCTGCCACACATTTGTGTTTTTGAAGATTTAAAACAGTTTAAAATTTAAAACCTTTTTTTTTTGCTCTTCATATCCTTATGCCTGTAAACATGTGTTTTTGTGTTTAGCTTGTCACATCAGATTTTGATTATCACTTCATTATCCCTTACACTGTTGCTCTATTATTGCTGTTGTTTGTTTTTTATAAAGATGTTTCCAACCTGTGATCACAGCTCTCTAAGCGGCCCATCTGGGCGTCTATCTCCAATCTCTTCCATTGCTTCCTAATTAAGTTCCAGTTATTGAAACATATTTTCTACCTGGTGGGTCTGAGGAACTAACTCCTAAGCTACCTACAGATGCAAGATCACTGTCTCTGGAAGCTATTGTTAGTGATCATTTCCAGAGACAATTATGATGAACGAGCATACAGGCAGCACTATTCCGTTCTATGCTTGGGGTGGTGGGAGGTTAAGCGGGAAGCTTCCCAATGCATTTTTCACAGATGAATTAGCAATGGTCAATAACTGTTGGGTATTATTACTATTATAGCTAACTTGAATTAATATGGTGCCAACATTGTATGCAGTGCTGTACAAAGTCCATATTCACATCACTAACGGGCCTTTAAAGGGGCTCACAACCTTACATCCCAGAAAAGGGGTAGTACTTTGAAATGTATGGAAGAAACTCATGCAAATACATGCAGGACATGCAGATTGTGCCCTGGCCGAAATTAGA
This sequence comes from Pyxicephalus adspersus, assembly GCF_032062135.1. NCBI lineage: Eukaryota > Metazoa > Chordata > Amphibia > Anura > Pyxicephalidae > Pyxicephalus > Pyxicephalus adspersus. The sequence goes on along the minus strand of NC_092869.1, from coordinate 46,726,038 downwards.
ACCTTGGTCCCCCAGAGTGCCAGGCACTGAGCCATCATTTTTCTTACTTCCCGTCCATTGAAACCATTATGAGCACAAACAGTAAAATCTCTTAAATGGGGGCCAGGTTGCAATAAAACCCGGATGGGATTCTAATTTTTACCCATTGTACCCAAAGTTTGTCTTGGCGTACACTTGAAATATTGGGGTATATGGAAGTAAGAATTTTGATGCTGCTGCTATAAAGCCAACCAGTAACAAGGAGCACATTTCAGTAAATTCTTATCATAATCATATCAATTATTGTTTGGACAGAGAAAAATATAGAATAAAAGACATATTATAACTTTGCAATTTTCCTACCGCATTCATCCTTGACCCTTAAGAGACAACAATACGATGTGTTGGATATGGATATCCATTGACTTTCTATACCATGCAATGCAATTACATTGAATTAAATAACAATGAGTTGTCTCCATGCCGTAGACCTCTTCAGTTGGCGTGTACCTAAAGATCTGTTTTTCTTGGCAGCGAATGCGGCTTGGCTCCAAACTGTAATTGCGATGATAAGTGGGAGGCCATCAATTTCTGCTTCAAGAATTATCTGTGTGAGAAATGGTCATATTGAGTTGGGGAACTAAATAATTACGCCCTTATAGCAGGATTTATGAACCCGGTTCAACTACTCTTTTGTAGATGCATACAAGAATAATGAAGCACCCTATTCAGTTAATAGGAATAAAATGAAATTCAGATTCCATTTTGGCTTAATTAAATGTTAATTTCATGGTTGGGTGAAAATAATGCTTCTCCCTCGCAATTTTTTTTCCTTCGCGAGAACAAAATATATTCGGTTGAAGAATTATCCTGCCGCACGGTGGTGTGTGCTTCGCTATTTGTGGTTGCGTGCCCTTTCTTCAGAGGTGAAACCACTACATTTTGTTATTGGGTGATTGAGAAATCAGAAGAAATTCAGATTTTTGGAGAGGGATGGAAAGATATGAAATTTGGTAAGGCTCCAATTGTATCTCTAGTCAATGTTTTTTTATTTTTGCGTAGGGATTATTATTATTATTATTATTATTATTATTATTAAACAGGATTTATATAGCGCCAACATATTACGCAGCACTGTACATTAAATAGGGGTTGCAAATAACAGACTAATACAGAGAGTGATATAGGAGGAGACGACCCTGCCCCGAAGAGCTTACAATCTAGGGATTGAGCATACAAGGAGGAAAGCCCAAAAAGCTGAACATATAAAGACTCTTCATAGAGAAACCAAAGTTTTTGGAGGTTAAACAGCCCCCCTTCATCCGGGTTTGGTCCTGCTGAGCAATATATGTACTGGACAGATACAAAAGGAGGATCCATAGGAGTAAATCGGATCTATCAGTACCATGCACACTTTGTTCAACAGTGCCAGACCCTGATAAATTGAGGTTCTATGAAACCCTCAAAACAAATTGGGGTTTAAATATTGGAATATTGGCTGTTCAACTAGTAATGTGAATTATCCTTATGGAAGAAAAATTTCAATTAGCTAGGTCATTGATATGAAGATCTGCTGATTTCAACCATCCAATCAAAAGAAAAATCCTGATTTCCTTGAACATTACTGAATATTCTTTGTAAGGAGATCGTTCCTATTGGTTTTTCATTGTGTTTTTTTAATGATATAAATAAAGTCAAATCTTGACATTGTTATTGGTATTTTGGCTCCTTCCTCCTTGTAAACCAAACTTTTAGGGGAGATTCACCTCCCAAATTGTATTCGTTTTCATTTCTACCAAAAAAAAAGGAAGGAATTAAAAAGATTGCAGTTATCTAAAGAAGAAAAGGAATGTTTCCAAATGAATAATTATCTAAAAGAGGATTTCCCCTAATTTTGTGAAATTTTCTAACACAGAGATGCACAGAGATGACCTGAACTGTGGAAGCTGTGCCCAATAAAAGAAATCAGAGGACTAATCCCGGTATTGTATAAAGATTCACTTTAAGTGATCATTTTTTTTTTTTTTATACCAGTCACAATGAGTGAGGATGATGATGTTAATCTAACAAATCTAACTTAATCTAATTTAAGTAAAAGCATAGTTAATCTCTATTTCTAAAGCCAGTCGTATCTGTCAATAACTAACAAGCCGTCTCAACATTTTTGTGTGGTAAATGTGGGAAGAGGTCCTGTTCCTCACATTTGATCCAGTTTTTTAGGAAAGACATGGAGTATGCTATGGTACAAGAACAGGCACAATTCTTTTGACACAAAACTGCTGTTTGGCCTCCATTATTGGCCATTTTTTTATCTTTTGAACCATAATTTAAAGGTCAAGGAGGGCATTGTGGATCCTTTAATTTAACCACTCAAATTTCCTTATGTATTAATGTAAACAGTAGAAATTTGTTTCAAACCCACTACAGGTTCAAACCCAAACCCCATCCCTAGTCTCTAAGTGAATCTTTAATTATTTATTCCTAAAATATTATTACTGCATTTTTAAGGAAAATATATAGTATGTAAAAGGTTTGGCTATTGGTGGCTTGTCAACTGTCTAACCTTATGCATAAAACCCTGGATATCTCCCAGGTCCAAAGTGCCATCAACACCCAACACATTGGATTTTTAAAGGTGATCAGTGTGTTAGCAATTCTTTATATTGCTATGTAATGTTCACCATTTTGATTGAGTCGAACACGATAGGTCACATTTGAAAAGAATGGGCCATGGACCCTATTTTCAAATATGCGGATTATATATTCTATTAAAGTAATTTGGTTTTGGTGTTGGTTCTTCTCTTTGTTTCATAAAGATTGTGTTGAGCCAACCTCTTTGTTGATTATTTAAAGCTCACTGTATAGGTATAAGGGAAAGAAGGGGAAAGAAAGAGGTTTCAGGCTCAAGAGGGTTTTGTGCAAAAATAAATTAAGTTATTGTTACAGGGTTTGGATACTTTAATCTAGACATAAGACTCCTTCCAATGTCATACAAAATGCATATAAAGATTGAAAACAAGGTAATAAGGGGACCTGTTATGGTCGCATGATTCCCAACGCGTTTCACCTGTTATAGGCTTCTTCAGGGGTATTTTTTTCTTCTTCAGGGGTAATTTGCAGAGGTTGTATGATTTGTTTAGTTGGAGTGCAGTCTAGGTAGGGGGGTAAAAGAAGCAGTATTCTAGCTGCATGCAGTTTGATATGTCCAAGCCCAAAGCAAAAAGAATATTTGAATGTTTTCCTAGTAGATTAGGTCAAGTTTTAATATTCCTATATATGGTTTTTGTTTCATATACCCTAAATAGGGGTTTAGTGAGAACCTAGCCAAGTAGGTATAGATCTATTTATCCCAAAGAAAATGGGGAGGGAGGAGAGGAATAAAGATATCCCATCTTATACAGCCAAGATGGCTGCTATTGTGCTAAGACTTGTAGTTATTCCATACGACCAGGAGAGGGTATGTAGTAATTCGTGAAGCCAGTAAAGTAAACTAAATTGCTAATTGCCACCTTGAGGTATGATAATCGCCCTTTTACAAATCTAGAATTTAGAGTCCTGGTGCCCAGCTCCAACCCACAGATCCCTCCTTCCCTAAGATTAAATTCACTAAACAAGTAAGTTTCTGTTTTTATTCTTATATGGACTTGTAGTACTTTGTATTTGTTCTTACCTTAGTAAAGCCATTTTTGAACAAAAACAAAGCCCTAACAACCTAACAATGAAAGTGTTAACCCCTCTCTCCCCTTTTCTTTCCTTTATTCTACCTTTTCTTCATCTAACCTTCTTCCTTCTTCCATACTTCTCTTCCCAAATTCTCCCATCCCCTTTCCTTTTTTTCATTTTGACCTTCCATCATCTTCCCTATTCCTTTTACTTTGGGGTATAGTCAGAAAAAAGGCACCCCTGCCTATTTGTCACTCAAAGGGGAGGAAACCTCCCACTCTCTTCCCACAAGAACCCGCTCACTCTCCAGGTCTGAGTCTGAGATGGGAGAGAAGGTGGGTTGTGTTCAGGGAGACAACCCGCCCACCGCCCTGAGCCTGCAATTTCATACAGGAAACATGGCTCTGGCCGGAGCCGCGGACCACCAAATAATTCTTTGCAAAATGAGAATGAGCACGCGTGACCATTCTTGAAAAAAGAGAGGGCATGGCTTTCCAACCCATTCCCGTGATCACCCAACTGCACCCCTGATTTTTCTTCAAACTTCCTTTAACTCCCAGAGCGGAAACCCAAAGTGTGGCTCGGGGTAAAAAAAAACCTATTAAAAGCGGTAACCCTAAGCCACATTCAGGGTAGCTAAAAACATTAAAAGAAAACACTTACCTGGTCCCATCAGCGTCCTCCGGGGTCCTACCTGTCAGATTCGATCCTCGGGCTGCGTCCTCTTTTTCCGATCCTCCCCCGGTTAGTGCACTGATGTTCCCCCGGAGTTCCCGTGACGTTGGGCATGTGTCAGTGCATGCAGGAGAGCTGCGGGAAATTCAAATTAATTTGTATTGGATTCAATTCAAAATAACTGTATTGAATCTAATACAAGATAATCATTACATTATTTATATATATATATATATATATATATATATATATACATATATATATATAATTATATATATATTATACGTATATTAAACGTGCTACTGTACAGTTATTTTACAGGTTTCAGTATTTTTTATGCACCCTTGTTTTAACAGATTTTTGTGTTTTTTTTTATTTAAAGTTTATTATAAATTGTTTTAAATATTGGACATATTTCGGTGAGTGATGCCTACAATGTAAAATAAATTTCCATTCCAAAATAAATTTCCTGCTTTTGCCATAAAAATACTGACATAATTAGACCGCTAGGGTGGTTAAGGCTTCTTCCCTTTACACCACTTTCCTTTGTTTTCCTTCATTCTCTCCTTGCTATTACTTCTCTTTCTTCTTTTCATAAACCTACCTTTCCGCAGTCCCCCTCTCCCTTTTTTGTTTGATTACCCTTCTCTTTCTTCTCCCTTCCATTCCTTCACTAAAGCTACAGTTCATTTTCCATCCTTTACCTCCTTTCCTGTTCCCTTCCATCATCATTCTGTAACTTTTTCCTCTTTGTATTTCCTTCATCCTTCCTTCCCTCCCTTCCATCACCATCACCTTCCTTCATCCTTTCTATCCTTGTCCCCTCATGTGACTGTCCCTATTACCACCTGTTGTAATCTGGCCTCATAAACTACAGGACAGGAAAAATCATGAATTATCAAAATATTAAAAAACATTGCTCAGAGCTGACACCAGTCCAGAAAAATGCCGTGTCAGACCACATTAACAATTTCGGCCCATCAACAGCCATTGTTCTTTACTTGTAAAGTCTTTCAAAGAGAATAACACCAAGAAATGTGCATGTATTGCATTTTGTTTTACTTACATTTTGCTGTGACATTTGCTTTACTTCTTTGCAGTCTAATTCATTTGGCCGATAATGGTTCTTCTGGGCAGGCTGAAGCCTCTTGTGATTTAGTGTCCCATTGCCTCGTCTATCCTGAAGCCATGGCTGTAGTGGGAGGACAATCCTCGAGCAGGAGATATATCCATTTCCACGCACTTCCATTTAGAGTAGGAGGATGTTTTCAGCACTAGTTATAGATAGCAGCACAACCAGAAAACAAATGGCAGGATAAAAAGTGGAGACATTTAGTAGGGGGCCCCAGTCTCATTTTAGGAGCAGCATTTTATTGTTAAACCAAAATGATCCTATAAACATTTTAATATAGGTAGTGATTAAATAAAAAATGTTTGTAGAAAATAAGGCACCTTGGATGGCGGCCTCCGTTTATTACAGCTCGTACCGTCATATCTTCAGATTTTGCCGTGTGTGCTTTTAATATGCAAATTCAACAAGCAATAACTGGAATATCATTCAAGCAAGCAGACAATTACATGCCTTTGTCTTCCCAGATTAAAGACATGCCTGATTCACAACATTTGTATTCTCTCCGCCTCGTTCCCACCAAAACAAACAAGGCAGCTCGCTGATTAGCTTATTGTCTGAAAATAAAAACATATCAGGAATATAATTGCACAAGGATTTTATTGGGATTCCCATGATACACCTGCATTCCCCCTGGATTAATTGTTATTGCTCTGGGTTTAGTGTCAAATAAATATCACTCCCTGAAATTACTGGATTATTTAGTGGAGAGTGGGAGGACTTTTTTTAATTTGGTAAAGTGGACCAAGGCATTAGCTATTTTCGTGAGACAAATTGTTATGTGTATGGGTTATGTGTCTGTGCCACTTATAGAGATCACAGTACTGCTCCTGACAATGACCACATCTTGTTCCCTTCCAGAACTCCCTTAATGGTCAGGGAAATGCCCCCAGCACCAGAGAGCAATATGGAAACTGGTCTACCACTCTGCAAATGTTTCTATGTTGAACAAGTAAGAAACAAAGGCTTCTCACGTTACCAGATTATTGACAATAAGTGGCTGCACTGGTGCAAGGCACCAATGTCTAGATAAAAAAAAAGTGTTGAGTAGGTAGGTTATATTCCCTGTCCCTTAGCTGTATGACCTTTTTATTTCTTCTTTTTATATCTTTCTTCAGATCCTTGTTCTATATATTACAAAGGGTTGTCCTGACACCTTAAAATTGTTTGCGTGGAACTTCCCTCCTAAATAAATTAGTTATTCTTCTCTTTTTGCCGAGGTCACATGCATGGATGACGTCTAAGAGATAATCTGTTGACTTTGATTTCTGATTCTAACCCTTGGTAACAAGGATTTTTTTAAAATGTGCCCTTTAAAGAACCTAAATCTGGTTTTCTGGGCTATAATTGCATTTTTTACATGTGTTGAAATATTCATTAGGAAGAACTCAGCTCCCATTATGTTAATAAAAGTCTGCTATTAATTCCGATGGTCGTCTTCGTTTGGTGACTCAACAAAATGCATGATTTAGGCTTGTTCTAGTGGGTCATGTAAAAGGAAGACGAGAATCTTGTTATGCCTACAAGAAACACTGGGAACTTTTTTAAACAGTTTCATAGAAATTATTCAAAAGAGCTGTAAAAATGTTCGAATAATTGACTGTGAGATGCAATAATGTCTTTTGAGGTGACGGCAAGGTCATACTTTACAAATTCAGATGGAGTAGACAGCAAGGCCGTATGGTAAGAAAAACTGTTGTAAAGTATTTTAAGCAGTAAGACAAAGTATGGTAATGTTGGAAAACCAATGCAGAAACAGAGAGTTACTCCAATGCTTTTTGACATGGTAAAAAAGGGTCCATGTACAGATCGGTCTATGCTAATATAAGTTCTCTATTCAAATAATCAAAAAAACATTGTTATACCCTAATTACCCAGATCAGCCACTGGTGCTCATATGGCACTTCGCCTAGGTATTGAGTCTGTATTGTGAATCTATCTTGTAAAGCTATAGATATACTTTCACCAAACAATTCACACATGTGATCTCATGTACAGGTAATATGAAATGTAATTATTATAAATTATTATATATGTCAATAGATGAATAAACTATTTTGTGAAAAGTCAGCATGGTGTCTCAGAGGTAGCAATCTTGCCTTTGCAGCACTGGCTCCCAGGTTCGAGTCTCGGCCAGGACACTATCTGCATGGAGTTTGCAAGTTCTCCCTGTGTCTGTGTGGGTTTCCTCCCAAAAACATGCAGTGAAGTTAATTGGCTTCCCCCTAAATTGACCTTAGACTGTATAAATGACATACCACCAAGGTCGGGACATTAGATTGTGAGCCCCTTTGAGGGACAGTTAGTGACATGACAATGGACTTTGTACAGCGCTGTGTAATATGTTAGCACTGTATAAAAATAAAAAGTCCCCATCCATGAAACTCAAAATAGTGTGTACAGTATCTCTATATTTATTTTTTACTTTCATGAGATCTTCACAGCAATTTGTTATTCCTCAAGCTTTCTTAAGGAGAGCAGACAATGCATATCCATCATCTATGACATGACGACCCTCTTACCCTTTGCCTCAAACAACATATTTTACCTTTAGAGGAGACCTTCACAGTACTTTGACCTTCCTCAAGCTTCCTCACATAATGTATATCCATCATCTATGATGTTCCACCATGACCCATGATGAAAAGTCAATGTGATTGAACTCAATGGACTTGTGTCTTCTTTCAACTTTGAATAACTATGTAATGTAGGAGCCCTTGTCAATCACATAACCAGTAGAAAGTACAGGGGACTTGAGGTCATCTGGGGCAACCACTCTTAGATATAAGTGCCTGAGCTGTGAGCATTGACTCGGTAAGAATATAGACCCAGCTGGAAGTGTCCACTACAATGTGACAATGCCTGGCTTACAAGGAAACCATTGTGATATGGCCCTATGGTTGTATGAGATGTTTATTTTTTATTACAATTATGTTTTTATCCACCTAATAAAGGCTGATCATGCATGCAAGAACAGATCAAGAACGTACTTATCTGGACCAACAGTGGAATTTGTTTTATTATTTGGGTTGAACTCAGTAGACATGCTGTTTTTCAGTCTAACTATATAGGGTTAACATTATAAAAGTAAAAAAAAAAAAAAACAAAGATAAGGATAAAACTGTGGTGAATAAAGTTCTATCCCTTTCAACATGATGCCTAAACAGCTTTTATCCAGATTTTGGCTATAACTTTGCCATAATTACGTGTGCAGGATTACTTCACTCGAAGGAGATTGTATATCATTGGCTGTTATGGATTTCCTCTTTGTGCCGCCACGTAGAAGGAGGACATTTGCAGCTTCCAAGTAATATTCAGCTACACATACAATCTTTGTAAATCATTGAATGATAAAAGACTGTAATTTTGGTCTTGAAGGGGACATTAAACCTTGGAGCAACGAGTCCCCATAAACCATGAGAGAATTGAGCTATCTGGCAAAACATTTACTTTACTCTGGTGGAGACAGAACGCTGATGCAAAGATTTTATGATTACTTGGCTAACCTTTCTATGCACACAATGCACCCTGTATTCTGTACCTGGCTAAATACAGCCTATGGGATTCTATTTATCCTTTATTCTATGCTTCATAGCTGTTTTCCCTAAATGTATGGTTCTTTTTGCACACAATGTAAGTGTTTATGTTCGATTTGACCTTTTTTCAAGCATCTGAGCTCCAATTTTCTAAAAGACTTCTGTAAGTTCTCTGTATCTGCGTCATCCTGAAGACTAAATGATTTGAAAGTAGAATATATATATATTTAATTGTAATACCGTGGACTAGTGGCATAGCTCTAAATACGCATGCTTCCAGTTACTTCCCTGTACTGTAAATGTTGCCTTTGCCATAAATTTTGGAAGTGCTTCTGTTTCCCATGCACATTTTGGATGCAAACAACCATTTTTGCCTAGTGCTCTTGCTGCAGAGAGGGGTGCTAGACAGGACACTTTTAGGAAATACACCTTAGTGGGCACAGTAGAAACTGTCTTGTAAGGGAATGAGGCAGGGCATAGGTAGGTAGAGGCAAAGTGGTGCCCACTAATGGAAAGTGGTAACAGGGACCGTCATGGGCAGCATGGTGGCTCAGGGGTTAGCACTCCGGCCTTTGCAGCACTAGGTCCCAGGTTCGATTCCCCAGCAAGGACATTATCTGCATGGAGTTTGCAGGTTCTCCCCGTGTCTGCATGGGTTTCCTCCGGGTTCTCTGGTTTCCTCCCACATCCCAAAAACATGCAGTTAGGTTAATTGGCTTCTCCCTAACAATTGGCCTTAGGCTACATTAATCACATATGACTATGGTAGGGACATTAGATTGTGAGCTCCTTTGAGGGACAGTTAGTGACATGACTATGGACTTTGTACAGCGCTGAGCAGCAGCAGAGGCAGAGTCAGAAGAGGAAAGCCAAGTTTCAGTGAGAGCCAGAAAGTTCAGAGACTTAGAAAGGAGAAGGTTGTGTATGGAGGTTAATTTGTTGCCAACAGATCTGGCATTCCATAGACTGCCAAAGAGAGGGGGAGAGTTCTTAAAACTGATCTGTGAAACAGGGAAACCATTCTTTAATTCAACACAATAAAAACAAGCAAAAAGAATTGAGGAGGTCCATTATCTCTGCTGGCCACAAAGTGAGTTCCATTTTCACGTTGCTTTTAACCTTTTAACCCACATTAAAAGGTTTCAATTTACCAACTTTCATCCCCCCACAAACTTTGCTCTAGCAATTTCCACGTCATCACAATAACATGTTGTGATGAATATTTTTAATTATACGGGGTTGTAAAATAAGTGCAAATGTCACATAATTTCACATTGGAGAAAGCACAATGTGAGATAATGATGGAGTGAACCATTACAGATATTACTGCCATTATGATAAGAGTGAGAAGTAAAGTAGGTACAATTTCAAATTGCAGAACAAGCTGACACTTCTGGAAGATGAAAGACAATTTCAACAATCGGTTTGTATAATGGCTGGCATGTAAAATAAATTGTTTGAAATTTCACAGATACTATATTTTAACTGCAGGAAAAAAACCCTGAAACCTGTCTGTCATTATTGCAAATAATGTATATTGTAACTATCTTATTTTATAGGCAAGCTGAAAATGTGTGGTTTACTTTATGTTCAGATCAATTTACTTATCAGAGAATATAAGGCTTAAAACTCAGGTGTAGGGGTAACTAGTTCTGAAAATCAGAAGCAAAACATGATGTAAAATATAGAAACAAAATTTCTAGGTGGGCAAATACTAGTGAGGTCAGAACAAGTGGAACTCTTATTTCCTAAGAGTCAGAATCCTGGAGGTTTTGTAGATCTTTTGTGTTCCCAGGGGCAAAATATGCCAACAGGAAAGACACACGCCAAGCAATGAAGGTCCTCACAGTCTAAACAATACACAGGACTGACCAGTCATATACAAGTACAAGGCAAACCTCACTGCAGGGTGAAAAGAAACAGGTAAACCCGTTAATCGGACACTGGTTTAAAGATTTGGACTTGTTTTAAAATCCATTCATGAGGCCAGGTGTGCTCTGGAGAGATCTGATGTTTAGTACTGGCAAAGGTTAGATGTTATGAAAAATCAGACTCAACACCAGAAGAAGAAAGTATCAGGGTCTAGGTAGGTACTTGTTAACACAGGGACCAAGGAAGCTAGGAGACAAAGCCAGGAATATAGAAGATGTTAAAAAAAAAAGGGCACTCGAGGGATAGGCTAGTAAAAGGCCATTAGTATAAACCAGTTGGTAAGGGTTCATTTGTTCATGTTTCTCCACATGCACAGTTCACCTGAACAGATACAAAGAATGGCTGGCTTTGATATCTGCATGGATTGGTGAAGTGGGAACATCTACAGAAGCATCAACAGCAGGACGAGAGAGGACAGCCAGAAGTCCCAATGTAGAAGCAGGTCATGGATGCCTGCCAAGGCCTAGACAAAGTGACTTCAAATCAAAAATACTGGGGAGAGTTGAATTTTGGGTGAAAGTGTAGTGTGTATAGTGGCTGAGCATTTCACACAATCCTTAAAATCTTCCGGATCAGCAGAGATTGGCTTCATTTCCATTTATCAAAAAAGATATGGCTAGGAACAATTCACTAGAGGTTTTGTCAATGAACACTCTGATTAGTTTGAAATTGCACTTTAACACATTTCCAACTTTCCCCTGGAATCAGGAAAACCCCCAATTTGAACATTAATTATCACATGATAAAGGGTGATTTTGGGTTGTATAAATTTACACCAATTCAATGTTACCTGTTATCGAGGGCTGTGATATTAATATTATTTCTAACACATTGACATCATCTGTGTAGCTGTTACACATTAAATAGTCAATCGATTGACCTGATTATGTATTCATATAAAAAAATGAAGATGTTCTGAGTTCCATGATAAACTTGCTTCTGAAAATCATATTTCAGGTATTGTAAAAAAAAAAGGGTAAGAATAATGTTTAAAAAAGAAAATTGTTATTAAAAATATACTATATATCCCCAATGACCGGTGGAAGAAATTTTGGGAAGCAGCTGCAGTGTCATCCTTGGAGAGACAGTACCGCAAGGGAACACTTTGGATTGGTCAATGGTGGCGTAAGCCCTAAGAAGGACCAAGGCGAAGAGTCTAAATAACAGCCTGGTCTTCTCCAGAGCCTCTAGAGGTGAGGATGTTGCTCTGCAGACTCTTACTTGGTTGTGGCACTTGGGCACACCAGGGTGCAATGTGGGGTATTAGATCAGCAGGCATAAAATAGTCAGTGATGGCTGGAGTCAAGGCAGGCAGCAAACAGGCGAGGTCCGAAACAAATCCAGGGTTTAGTACTAGAAAGAAAAACAAATAGACTTAAGGGAATGTAGGACACACAAGAAGACTGGGGGCACTGAAACAATAAGACAGGAACTGCACAAGGTAACAGGCAGAGGAAAAGCAGACTGGACAGCAAGGGGTTCGATCAAAAGCTGGACTGGGAAAAAATCAATTAGATAACAGCTGATTGGCCTGCAGGAGGGGCGATGCACCTTTAAACCTGGAAGAGCAGGCACACCTGGGATCAAAACTGCTGGCATGAACAGGACCAGTGCTTTATTGAGGTCCTCAGGTAAAGTTTTTACTCCAGCAAGGGAACAATGAGTAGCCCAGAACTGACATGACCAAATGGCATTGCAATCCAGTAAGACTGACAGTTAATGGTGGTTTATATAATCTTAAAATTATAATCTGCAAATATACAACTATCGGGCTCAAGGTACAAAAGTGCCGAGGTGCAGAAAGCCTACTGGAGAAATTCAAGCCAAAAGGTTGATTTTCAGGGTAATTTCCAGCTTTTTTTCCAATTTTTCCAATTTCCAATTTTCATTATTTTGAGGTCAGAAAAGAAGAAATGGAGGGGGAAGTAGCACAATGAACCATTTAGATGGTTTGGAATTTAAGGATAATGGTGAGAGTGATGAAGTAATGGGATCATTCTATTGCTTCACCTTTACCTATCCAGTCACAGGTGTGGAGAAGACCTGTAAACCTGCAGCAGAGGTAGGTCAGGCCCCCTCCCATGCCAAGCAGGGCTGTTCTGAGTAGCTGATCCCTCTAAATTTCAGTTTTGGATGGCCATAGATAAACACAAGTAATTTGGCAGATAAAACCGATCCCTTACATGTATTTAATCTTTGCTTTTGCTATTTAACTGGGGATTAGCCATGACATTTCAGTATAGGTTTACTTTAAATGTATTATCAATATTTATTCCAAATCCCTTTTTTGGAAGAAAACCATTATTGTTCCAGAAGTATAATACTTTCAATGTTGTGTTAAACATCTTCTACTTGGTTCACACTCATTGCCAGCTGTATGAACTCTTAAAGCCTCTGAGACGGCGATAAGCTTTAGACAATAAAAGTGATACATTCGCAATTGTTTGGCAGTCACTGTACAGTGGAGAGTTTAATATACAAAGAAAAACCATCTGTGTCAGAACACGCAGACAATTTGATTAAAAATGCCTCCCTCGACAATAATCACTCAACAAGGCAGGGACAGAGGTAAATATTTTGGTGACTCTTAGCAAAGAGAAAACCGTTGGATGCCTTGAAATTCACGTAGGCGTTGAATATTCGATGAAGGCACTGTGCATTAAAAGTAATGAATTACACTTTAGCAAACAGTGTTAATTTAATTTTTTTGTATTCTTGCAGCAAGGACCTGTTAACAGGACCTGCCTAAGCCTTCAACTTAATACATGCAGCTGCTGCCACAAATCCTGATTCATACAAACCATATGAGTAATATGAAATGATGTAAGCACAAAACTAAAATTGCTTCTGGTCAGAAATTTGTGCTTGACTCATCAGTGTTTTTTCCCAAAGTTCTGCATACCTGACAGTCATTCGTTTATATCTGCTACTTTGGTGCTAAAAGAATGTCCTCTTCTGTTGTCCCAGTAATTTTGAAAAAAGATGGCAAATACTCCTACAGATTGGATGTTACCATATATCAAAGTTTTATAGCAGCCTTTAACACCAAACATAGGGACAGGTGTACCCAAGTAGATTTTTGTTTTACTGCTTCCCAAAACTGTACTCTTCCTACAACTCAAAGCCAGTGTTGACAAGCTCAGTTGAGACTCAATGTGGTAAATAAAGAGTTATTCCCCCAATCTGAGACCTAATACTATCGTCCTAAAGTGTCTGTCCAATCCACATGGTGTTTTCAGCTTTTGTGGCATGCTGGGAATGTAAACCACCTGATAATAGAGGACCAAAAAGTTTGCAGACATCTTTCCATAACATTTGTAGGAGCTTCTTGAACAAAACTAAAGCCATTCAAAAACAATAACAATCATTTGGAAGTTTCCTCTTACATCCTTTGTACACGACTCTTTTGTAATGACTTTCCAAAGATTTGGGAGAGTGTCTGAGAATCTGTGTCCGGAAACTGATGGTAAAAAATACCCCCCAGCCACTTTCTCCGCTCCTCCGATGACCTACAACTGACATCCTCACTCATAACCTAATCACATGCACGACTACAAGACTTTTCTAGAGCTGCCCCGACTCTCTGGAATGGTCTCCTCATCCTATTCAGCTTGCTCCTACTTTCTGCTCATTTAAAAGAGCCCTCAAAACCCAACGCTCTAACCTCACCTACCTGTCTACTATCTGTCACTACTTCCCACCACCACATAGCTCTCCTCCTATTGTGTGCTAATTCCCCCACCTACTAGATTGTAAGCTCTTTGGGGCAGGGTCCTCTCCTCCAGTGTCACTGTCTGTATTCGTTTGTCATTTGCAACCCCTTTACACAGCGCAGTACCCCTTTAGTACAGCGCTGCGTAATATGTTGGCGCTTTATAAATCCTGTTTATTATTATTATTATTATTATTATTAATAATAATAATAATAATAATAATGGTTAGAAAATCTGTCTCACTGGTATTCTAGATCATATCAGGTGTTTAGTATAGTTAGGGCTCTGTGCTGGACACTGGGGTTCTTCCGTACCAAACAGGTCACACCATGTTTTTGTGGAGTACCATCATGCCTTCACCAAACTGTGAACACAGTTAGCTAAAATATCTTTGTATGCTGTAGCAATATTAGTACCATTGGATGGCTATGTTTGTGCACCTTATAACAATGGGTATGGCAAATACTTAATAATTTATTATCTCAATATTTTGGAGAGCTGTTCAAAAACTTTATTTAGATATGTATGTCTTGGGGACATAATCTGATTTGCCCTTTGTATAAGTTACCAACCCTGTACACCTGCTTTGTTCATTATGAAGGGCTCCTACTATCCCTGCACGATCTGCACACCTACTGTCTCCAATATGAGGAGCTCTTACCATACCTGTGCTGAACTCCTGAGTCTGCACACCTACTGTCCCTATTATGGGGGTTCATACCACATCTGTGCTGACCTCCTGGGTATGCACACCTAGGGATTAGGGAGCGAGAATATTCAGTTCAATCTTGCGGCAAATCTGGCATTCCTCGCTTACCAAAAATGTAAGCGAGAACAACCTTCTGATTCGCAGAGAGGTTGAGCTCTCGCCAAACAGGAGGATTTCTAGGGCTGCATCATGCCCTGGAAATCCCCTGTGAGGGTTATTAACTTCTAGTGCCCCAGGGATCGCAAATAGGGGGATTGCCAGGGCTGATTGCAGCTCCTGGCAATCCCCCTGTAATAATTTCCTCTTCCGATGGTTTTCGCGAAATCGCTTCGCCCAAATTTCGCAGAACAATTGGAAGTTCAATAAATTTTCACTAGAATGCCAAAGGCATTCTCGCTCATCCCTATACACACCCACTGTGCCCATTATTGGGGGCTTCCACCAACTGTGCATTGAATTTCCAAGTCAACTCACCTGTTGTGCCCATTAAGAGAGGTGTCCTACTACTTGTTGGACTTCTATTTGTTTCATACTATGGACAATGTCACAGGAGGAGCCAGAACACACAAAAGTAGCCAAGAACACCCAGATGGGCGAGAGTAGAGTCAAGAATTATGGCAGAAAGAACTTTGTTAGAGTTGGTGAGACAAATAAGAAGCTCATCAGGTTCTTCCTTGAACGAAAAAAACACTTTTGTTGACCTGTCCTTAAAAAATAAATTATTTATAGATTATTTAGTGAAAAAGATTGGTTGATACCAACCTTGTAATACAGATTGTACAAGGCCAAATACAAATTGCCACTGGAGTCACATTAAAAAAGTTTTATTAACTGAGAAATATGAAAATGAGTGTTCTAATAACTTTCCCTAAATACAGACTCCAGCCATTAACTCAAGGCACCATTTTTCATCTTTGACAGTAAAATCATTACTAATTCATCTCTAAATGAAAAGATATTCCAAATAAACTTTGCAGGCCTCAGAACTTGTTCTTATATGTAAAAACAAAAAAGTACATTTTTTTCACACCCCAGCTGTGAGATCTGAAGTGCGATTTTAGGTTTCTTTTATTAGTATGTTAATTATCAGCATGAGGAGACGCTGAGGGAATGCTAAGGGGCCTCGCAGCTCTTTTGGTCATTAGTAATCTGCTGACAGTGTGTTAAAGAAGGATTGCATATATTTTTACAGGAGCTATTGGGGGATTTGTCATTAATACAAGGTCAGGCCTTAAAGGAAAAAAGAGGATTGGAGCTCAGTCACGAGTAACAGCTAACACGAGAGCTCCCGTTCAATCCTAAAACAGTTCATTTGGCCTTTAATCTGTTTACATTCAGGGAGGCACATTTGCCAAAGGCCATGGATTTGCACACTAATCACTTCTATTTTCTGAGCGGAAACGTGGAACTCATTGTGGTTTTATATGTTGCACAATGGAAGAGGTTAAGGAGCTGATGCCAACGGGAGTGCACGTGGTGGGAAGTGGGGGCCTAAAGCATAGCAAAACCTGAAAATAAAAATGTAATATATTGCAGCTCACCAGTCCTTAGGTGTGATGGCATTTTATTTTTGTTTTTTTATCTGTTTATCCTGCCAGTAACATAATTCCTGTCCTGGGGTGACAAGTAGTGGTGGTTCTATTCTGACTCAGATTTAAGCTGTTGCAACCTCTCATCAGAACTTGGAATTTGAGCGATCAGACTTCAGGACTTCTGTAACCTCCTCCTCTCTGGTATTCCACTAACCCAATTCTCTCCTCTACTGTCTACAATGAATGCTGCAGCCAGACTTATCCATCCTTCCCACCTACCTACCCCATACACAGCCTTCCCACCTACCTACCCCATACACAGCCTTTCCACCTCTCCTCTTCTGCTGCCTCTTCTTGTCCCACTTACCTTTCCTCCCTGATAGAAAAATACCCCCCTAGCTGCTCTCTTTTTATTTCCAACAACCTACTAATGACTTCCTCATTCATAACCCCATCACATGCACTGTTCCAAGACTATTCCAGAGCTGCCCCGACTCTCTGGAATGGTTTTCCTTGACCCATTCGGCTTGCTCCTACTTTCTGCTCATTTAGAATGCTTCACCCTCACCTACCCTTCTTCTTCTGTCTCCTAAACCCTCACTACTTTCCACCATTCCAATTGGTTACAGGAGTTTGTATCCAATCCAATACAAAATGACAGTTTGAATTTACCAATTACACACTTTGTATTTATTTGAATTATTTTGTATTGGATTCAATACAGGAGTTTGTATTGAATGCATTACAAAATGAATGAGTTTCAATTTGAATTTCCCGCACACGCGCCGACGTCATCACGCACGCAGGGAGGAGCCATCCGTTTTTTTTTTTTCTCCGCCGGACGGCTTCTCGTTTCAGAAGGCATCCGGCGCTGGAACGAGAAGGACGTGGGGCGATCAGCGGGACCAGGTAAGAAGGATGGGAAAAATCTCGGGGTTAACCATCCTTGCAATTTTTTTTTGCCCGAACGAAGGTCGGGCTTAACGGCAAGGAGGTTAATAAAAACAAAAAACTATTATTAATAATATAAATGATTTATTATTTAACTTTAGATTCAGAGTTTAGATATCCTACAATCAGGAAAAGTTCTCACATTGGGATCATTCAATGATCATATCACGCACATGGGCAAAAGTGTCCGTGCTCAGGATTACCCATTGACAAGCTGTTACATTTGCACATCCATCTTTGGCCAAAATAATTATTAAATTAAATCAATAGAGCTTTAATAGTTATAATATAAAAACAAGATTTCAAAATAATAAAATTGTCACAGATACAATACAGTTTATCATATTTAAATTATAATATATAGCCCTCTATATAAAAACAACATATTCACACATCATGTCTGTTAACCAGGTAAAATCACAGCAATTAATTCCAGGTATACAATACAATGTTTTCCTAAATTTTTATACCTGTTTATATCTGTTGTGAGTCATATTATAATTAAAAAAATGTTATTCTTTATGCCACAATGGTTAAAAAATGCCAATGTAATGTACTAATTGTAATGATTTCACTTGGTTAACTATTACAGTTTATGAATGGTTGCCAAAACAAAATCACAACAATTATTTTAAGTTATACTCAGGTTTTTTTTTTTGTTTTATTATGATGTAAATGTTTGCCTGCTTTTCCAGCACAATTAGAGGTGAAAGGTACTGAACAAAACAAAAAAGGTGAAAGGTACTGAACAAAATTAGACTGGCCCCATGTTGTCCAAAAATTTTCAAATTGGCTAAGGAAACCATTTCTAGTGATTTTTACCAAAAAAATAATCATTAAAACCTTTTTTTAAAGAAAAATCTGAATTCTGACTTTCTTGAATTGCTTTGACTTGAATTTTGTTTTTCTTTCCACTAACCACTTGTGAAAACCAAAACTGCTGTCCTGATTTGAACTGAAAATATTTCCTTCCCCCCGACTGTTCTATAGAGAATGGATGGAGTGGGGGGTATGATTCCTGGATCAAGTTTATTTTCAAGTTACAAAACAATGGTAAACCTCTTCTTCATCCCAGCCAGTAGCCCAGCAGGTCCTAGCTATAGGGTCTAACAATTCCTGAGCCCCATAATTTAGGAAAACCCTCCACTCCATCAACCTAAACCATCACCACATCATTGAATACAAGTGCCCAATATGTAGAATGGCAAGGAGCTGGAGTGCTGTGGATTTAGGGCTCCAACTTTAGGCTCCCAAATTCATAATTGCCCAGGGTCCCCATTTTATTCCAAACCATCCTTAGAACTACATTTGAAATATGTACATAAAATATTTCATACTTACCTGCTTATGAACAAAAAGAAATGTGCATAAATAAATAAAATGTACAAAAAGACAAAACATTCACTTGAAGCAGCTGCAAATCTGCTTATAAAATGTATTCATCCATCTTGTCATCTTGGCTGCTAGTAAATTCCCTTCTGCGTCTCATTGCTGGATTCACCCAGCAGATGAGCTCCGATATTTTGTATTTGGTCTTTCTGCTGAGATAACTCACACTTACACATTTTTATGGGTCTCACAGACATCTAATTGCTCCCTCCGGTGCATTATTGTTTAAAATGCGGCATTCTGCATTACAAGGAGAGATGGGGAGGAAGGAAAAAAGAACTTTATCAGGAATTGTGAAATTTTATAAGATTTTTTTTTACCTGAAAGTATAAATATATTCGGTGTGCTGTTCAGTGTGCTTCCTGGATCTGCCTTATTACAACATTTGCCATTGGAGTGTAGAGAAATCCAGGAATAAAATATCATGTTGTAGCATAAAAATCTTAAAATATGACGGCTGCATTTGTGTTCTAGAAAGCTGTAGTGCACGGGGCATTGCATAGCATTAGATTTTTGCCTGGATCAATGGGTAATTGTTTTTAATTTACTGGATAAAAAGTTAGGGTTATATATAGAAAAATGTTTTTATTATTATTATTATTATTATTATAAAAATAAAGACATTTATTATTACATGAATAATGAAGCCATCACTATATATATTTATATAGCACCAACATATTATGCAGCACTTACAAAATTCATAGTCATGTTGTCAGCTGTCCCTCAAAAGAGCTCGGAATCTAATGTCCCTACCATAGTCATATGTCTTTAATACAGTCTGAGGTCAATTTGGGGGGAAGCAAATTAACCTAACTGTATGTTTGTGGAATGCGGGAAGAACCAGGAGCACCCGGAGGAAACCCACACAAACACGGGGGGGAACCTGCAAACTCCATGCAGATAGTGTCCTGGCTGAGATTTGAACCTGGGACCCAGCACTGGAATCCTCAGAGTGTTAACCACTGAGCCACCATGCTGTCCAAACCTTCTCTCACTTCACTTCACAGTGAGAGTGTCACACAATGTACATTAGAAGCTGCAGCAAGCCAGAAAGAGCTTGTCTTATTCTCTGGCTGGATGACATCCATCTAGCCCCCACTCCCCAACCTAATCATCCCTGGAACTGCCACTTACCTTCCTTGGAATTAAATCCTTTCAATTATGAAGGTTCAACATAACACATGGAGTGACCTGGAGTGGTCTTCATGCAAATGGCATGAATGGAACGCCCAATTTCCCCGCTTTGGGTTTCTGGTGTCAAAGCCGAGCTGCGTGTGCTGAACAAGTTACGACATCCCAGAATGATCAATCAAGATGGCCAAAAATTGCATGTAGTAGAATGAAGAGAAGGAAGATGGCAGCTCCCTGCCTTTTTTCTCTTTTATTGATATTATCCCATTGATTATATATGTAAAATGTTTATCATGTTAAAAAATGAGAATAATGTATTCAATAAAATGCATTGGACTGTCTATTTAGTGTTTTTGATGACTAATATTAATGCACACCCTTGTTGTCCTACTGGGGTGTGTTCTGGGATTCCATAGTCCTTTCTTGGGTACAGCATGAGATTTAGGTCATTTGGTCTTAGCTGTTAAGTGGAGCAGCTAATTATTGTCCAACTTGTGGTACCCATTAGGAATGAAGTGTGCGGCATTATATTTTTGGTTTGTTGTAGGGAAAGGTGTCTGTGAAAGACTTCTCTTATCCATTAGTCATAATTAAGTGGACTTGTTCTTCTAATATTGAAGACGTTTCCAAGCTGCTTCATCAGTTTTACCATCGTAGAAAGTCTTCTCTATGACTTCCTGACACCAAGGATGGGATTATGATAATAGAACAGAGTGGTCCAACCAATTTCACAACTACAGTGTCACATTTCATGATGATTGGATGAAGGTGTTTATACCGTGTGGATCTAAATCCTGGGAGATTTCCCACACTGAGAGAACTGAAGAAGTGGCTCGGAGAGCTGCTAAACATCATCAAGTCCAGTTGAATGTGACAAAGGTTTTTCTAGTTTCTGTGCTACCATGGGTGTCTAAAGTATATTTAAAACCTCCTTAGGACTTTATCTTTGCATCACCTACACAAAATAGGTGCAATGACCTAACATTATTGAACATTGGGTGCTTATGGCCACTTTGGACCTTCAGTCATAGTTCTTCATCCCTACCTGATTCAGAGAAACCTGACAAAGCAAAAATAATCTTAAATAAAATGCACCAATGATCCAACCATTGACAATAACATATTTACATATTCTAAGCAAACAGTATAAGACATTTAAATAAGACAGACTCACTGACCTCTGTAGCTGCAATAACTGTGTAGCAATTCATCCTCAAACTTTACAAAAAAGGCAATAAAATGACAGCTCTTTATGTTATAAACAAACATCAGGTGCTAAAAGCTTTTAAAAATCAACAGAAACCCAGCACTAGAATCTCTGACATTTTTATGATGAATTACTCCATAGTATCCACACTATAGAAGTGAGTGGAAGTTTGATGAAAATATAAAAGTACTTTGATGTCGATATTTTGGGCACGGGTGCACTTTAATTTATTAACAAAAATCCATACTGCTAAAACACTGGAAAACATTAGTTCACAGTACTGAATTAAATTGCTAAAACTAGATAGATTTTCTATATATCACCAAATTGCTTTAAGCTGAATGAAACTGGTAAAGGGGTACGGTAAATGTCTCACTGGTTCACTTTTAGGGCACAGAGTATGATCCTATCTTCCCATGCCACATCATGTGACCTCATTCATACAAAGTGAATGGAGGAATGGATCCTTGAGTAATAGGTCTATGAGTATTCACATGTATAATACGATCATGATTAACTTATGAAATGTCATGATGACAAAGAACTCCCATCCACCATTTGTTGAGCCATCTCACATATTCATACAACTTTTGTTGATCCATTTATTCATTGACTGCAGGTCAACAAATGCATGAGGAGGATTCACACAGCTTCAGCAGTTCAATGAATGAATAACATGTATCCTGGAGGTGCTTTTTAACACTTTTTGACAGTTTTGCAGCAGCAAGAAAAAAAAAACATAACAAGAAGTTGATGTCAATGTGTGCCAGTCTCCGTGTGGTTAAGGAATAGGGGAAATGCTACACTTGATTTATCACCCTACAAAGGCAATAACTTCTTAATCATCATACTTGCTGCAGGCAAGGAAACCAATAGCAGTTCTGCAGCATTTCAGTCATCCAAGGCTTTTATGAAGCATTAATTTTCCATATAGTGGCAGAACATCTTACTGCATATTTTTATGTATCTACATATAATTGAATAATCAGACATGCCAGGAAATATTTTATGGTTGCATTTTAGCGTTCTGATTCTCCAAGGCAAATATTCTGTGCAGTGTTTTTATGGTCTTGTGGTTTATTTTTGTTTTATCGAGTAGTATAGTGAGAAGAAAGGCGTCTGTAGGGAGGAACCTTGAATGGGTCCTAATTTAGGTTTACCCAGAAATGTCATTTATACACGTTCGTTTGGGTTTATTAATCTTAAATTTTATGTCAGAGCAAATAAAGAAATTCTTGTTGAACTGCTGGAAATCAAACGAGTACCGTAATTTCCTGGCGTATAGGGCGACTGGGCGTATAAGACGACCCCCCACTCTAACCAATCAGTTGGGGGTCGTGTTATACGCCCAGTATTGTACTGTTCCTTCTGCCTGTCAGATCTCGCTATTGTGCGAGAACTGAGAGGCAGAAGGAACAGTACAGTACTAGTTCTAAGGAATGAATGGGCGCGTTCCTTTAATGAATGGGCGTGTTCCAGTGGAGAGCCAATCCAGGCTCACATCCTCCTGTGCAGGCTCGCGTTGCTGCACAGGAGGACTCGCGCAAGCTGCACAGGATGCCGGACGTGAAAGAGGACTCGCGGGGACGCCGGATGTGAAGCAAGCTGCAGGTAAGTACCGGTGCTTGGTGTAAAAGACGATCCCCGACTTTGGCACAGATTTTTCAGGGTTAAAAAGTCGTCTTATACGCAGGAAAATAAGGTACTTTGTTCAAGCTGACAACACAGTGACTCTGATATAATAAAAGTTGGCTGTTGCATGCCAGACTACAAAACTTTTTCTTTCCTCTGCCCCACTGACTCTCCATATGCATAACATTGATTGCTTGCCCAGCAAACTAATGCAGGGCCCGTGACCCCCCAAGAACCTGACCACATCCTGGCCTGATTTATTAAAGCTCTCCAAGACAGGAGAGGATAGACTATTAAAAAAAACCTGTGTGATCCAGGAAACCTGGAATCGATCTGGTCCAGGGTTGACAACCTATGGCTACTAATGGAAAATGACTTTTAGGAAATCCTTTCCAGGTTTGTTGAATCACCCATAAGGTTGTAAGACCCTGATCCAGCACCGGTGTTTGCCAGACGCCAGCCCCCCCGTAATGCCGCACTTTTCACCTATAGCGAGCCCCTTTGGCGGTGAACAGTCCCAAGTTATGTGCTGGGGATCTTCAACATTACAAGTAAATGGTGAATGTGACTTTCATGTTAGACTTTTTAATTAATTTTCGTGGCAGATCATAAAATTGTTCAAAATTTGCAGAAGGCTATTATAAAGGCAGAACAAGGAACTATATAAAAATACATTTGGGCTATTTAATTACACAATTTGTAGTTAGGAGCTGTGTACATTTACTGCTAGATACTCCAATATATATCATATATGACAGCTGAGTTTCCTGCTAAAGAACTTTAAATTTTGTTTACCCAGACCCAAAAATTTCATAGCAATGCCTTGTGCCCTACAGCACTGTCCTGTCTACCAAGCAACCTGAGATTAAAAAAATCATCACACCGAGATCTCTTCCAATGGTACGCCATTCTCCCATCTTCCACCCTTCCTTCTCCTCTCTGAGCTCTGATAAATGGACTGGAAGTGGCTGATACCGAATTATATTCAGGCACCAAGGGCTCATTCTCATGAGTGGTGAAGTTTCAGATCAAATACCGATTCCTCAACATGAACAACCATGCCATCAGATGGGACGCTTCTTGCCTATGGCTGCCTGTAATGAGTGGCGGCGGTATGGCTTACTTCTGCCTGCTGACTGCCCATCCAAATAGGTTGGACCGACTCTTCCTGTACTTGTGCCGCATTTGGAGCTTTTTAGTGACATATACAAGTCATATATTGGCTGGAGAGCTTTGTCCAAGAGAAGACTCTTAAAGGTTTTATGTGAAGTTGCTCTGTAATAATGGCAAAAAGCTTTTTATGTTGATTCCCTTATCTCTTGATAAAGCAACGTCTAAAGCAGTGAAACGCATTAAGTACCTTTGTACCTTTAAGTACCTTTCAGCAAAGAAGTGTCTTCTTTCATATTTTTCTGCCAGTCAATATTTTGGGAGCCAATTGTGCATGAATTACTTATCATCTCGGCAACCTATGTTTTGTTAAATAGTCCGCAAACATTTTTTCTCTAAGTTTCTTTTTGGAGATAATTATAATTTATCAATACCACTACCAATTTAATTACAACATTATTTCTATTATTATTATTAATATTATTATTATTATTATTATTATTAATAATAATAAGAATAAAAACAATAACACAACACAGGATTTATATAACAACAACATATCACGCAGTGCTGTACATTAAATATGGGATTCAAATGACAGACAGATACAGGAGGAGGAGAAGACCCTGCCCGAAAGAGCTTACAATCTAAGAGGTGGGGAAGCGGCATGCAATAGGAGGGGGATATTGAATATATTAATAAAAATTAGTTAATTTAAGCCATCATTTACTTATACTTTAAAAATCTGAAAAATATTTAAAAAAATATATATATATTTTGATCATAAATGTGCCAATGTACATATACACTTTTATTCCCAATATGTTTGACACGTTTCGGGAATCACAGGACTGACATCAAAATGAATTGACGAATCCCACCTGTTAAATACATAATTCAAAAAATTAATTATCAATTTATTCTAATATAGAAGGGTCTGAAATAGATCTCAAAGACTACTAGTTGGGTTCATTCACAACCTATGATATTCATCATTGGAATGATTCAGGCTTTGAACACAAAGAACTCTTCCAATATTGCCCTATTGTTGGACATGTGATGACTGAACATGTGGAGAAGCGAGAATGCGTATCTAGCAGTTTCCTGCAGTAAATGTAGACAGTTCCTAACTCTTCCAACATTGCCCCATTGTTAGACATACATCTTGTCCACTTGTGTCACCATATGTTCAGTCATCACTTGCTCTCCCCATTGGAAATCCCAATCATTTGTGAAGAGCATTCAAGAACTGACACGATTGGAGAAGATGCATGTCCACCAACGGGGCAATGTTGGAGGAGTTTTTTGCATTGAAAGCCTGCATCATTCCAATGATGAATATTTAGGGTTATTATTAAACCCCATTGGTATCCTATGTGATCTATTTTGGACCCTTCCATATAAGAACAAATTGTTATTTAACGCTTTACATGATGATGTATTTAACAGATAGGATTCATTAATTCATTTTGTTGTCAGTCCTGTGATTCCTGGGGAAGCAGAATTTGCAAAACGCGTCATTTGGTACTGAAATGACTGAAATTGTACTTGTACACTGGCACATTTGTCATAAAGGTATTCTTCAGATTTATAACGTATAAATAAATTATGGTGATAAGAAAGATTTATGTGACTCTGTTATTTTATTAGGAAAGGTGCACTAAAAGTCCTTGTATATATTCAAAAGTTATTTTTAAATAGTATGATATTGTAATATTTTTAAATGTTTTTGTACTTTTGTGTTGTTCTTTTTTAACATGTTATAAATAAAGTTTATCCATAATTTATTAGTTACCTTAGCCTTACATTACACGCATAAAAAATTACATTTACAATGTTGTATTAAATTCAGGGTTTTAGCTTTTAGTGTCTATTTATGCATTGAAATGTCCATAACAAACAATGGGCCCATAGATGAAAAGCTTTTAGATTGTAAGCTCTACTGGTCAGGGTCCTCTCCTCCTCCTGTGTCATTGTTTGTATCTGTCAATCATTTGCAACTCCTATTTAATGTACAGCGCTGTGTAATATGTTGGCGCTATATAAATACAGTTTACTAATATTAATGGTGGGAAAATGATGATCCAATACCATAGCAAACATGGTGAAAAAAACTCACAGAGTTAAGCAAATAGATGGCCCGAATCCCTACAACAAGGCTCGTGAAATACTTGCATTGTGATTAGCACCGTGATGAATATCTAATCTCACTTCTCTCTACACACTGTACAGAAAAAAAGAATCTCCAATCTGGTTAGCCACTAAGTGTTAAGCTTGAAGGTGCTTTCATGGTTTTACCGTTTATAGTGTTTCCAACAAGTCTCTTTGCCTCAGAAAACAAATATTGATTTTCCAATGAATGTCAGAGATGCAGCTCAACTAAGTTGAAAATCATTTCCTTAGCAAAAGGTAAAAAAAGAGCAAAGAGGAGCATAAAAAAGAAAGAGAGAAAGACGGTGGAAAGGAAAGCTGTAAATCAGCAGTGCAATGGGATTAAGATGTACTGGAGCCTGCAGTAGTAAACAAAGGTGTAATTTATCCAAACACACCACTGCAAAGCAGGTTGGTAATTACAAGGTGTAGGTGATAGCACCGAAAATATACATGACCATTACACCTGTTAAATGATACCAACAACTTTCTTTGTGGCTTTAATTAAAGAATGTGAATTATGAGAGGTCTTGTTTAATTTAGACATGAATGCAATTCAGCAGCTACAAGCTAAAGTCCAATCAAAGGGGTAAACTCTCAGTAAATTTTTGTAGTTTCTAAAATTACTTTTCTTACCTAAATCCTCAAAGCATTTAGATCAGTGGTGGTCAACTTACTTAGTATAGTGGGCTCCAGTGTGGCCTCTGATATCACTAAATGGCTGCACATAATAAAGAAAGCTGTCACAGACTGCAGGAGATAGTCTGAGACTACAAACATGTTACAAGAGATTGTCAGAGACTAAAAACATGTTACAAGAGATGGGCAGAGACAACAAACACGCTACAAGAGATCTACAAGAGATGGGCAGAGACAACAAACACGCTACAAGAGATAGGCAGAGACTACAAACACACTACAAGTGATGGGCAGAGGCTACAATCATAGAAAATAGCACAGAAACACAAGTACGAAAGGTTAAAATAAATATAAACTATGGGATGCCAGGATAAATAATAATATTTTTCCCTGGCCTGAATAGACACTTCAAAACAGAATAACATCTGTAGGGGCCCAAAGGCAGCACAAAGGACTGCATGCAGCCCCCGGAGCACCATTACGGGCTGCAGGGATATGGACACTCCCGGGTCTTATTTATTAAAGCTCTCCAAGACTGCAGAAGATATACTAACATGGGACAACCTTGGTGTTGGGAGCTTTAATAAATAAGACCCTTGAAGTGACACATGCCAAAAGATGAATATAGTGACCGTGTAGGTTGAGCATTAATCTCAACTCCAAATTTTCTTTCACCTTTCAATGGCACCCTAACTTCACAGTGGGGTCCCCAGTCTTGTGGGTGAGTGATGTTGGCCACCATTTAACCAAAAAAACAGAGGGTATCATGTGACTAAAAAGAGGTACTGAGGGGTAAAGATCCAAAAGGGTTTTCTGTAGTCAGAGCTGCATTTTTCAAAGCACATAGGGGACCTACTGCAAAAATAAAAGTTTTGCTTGAGGTTTGTCTTTGAAGTGACCCTTTCACTTTATCCAATTGGGGGGGGGTCTTAATGGGTTGCTGGGTAGTAAAGGGGGCATTGCAGAGCTTTATCTCGGTCTGAAGTCCAATCTTGCATGTAAGGGGCCCACAGACACAGAGAACATGGTTGGGATTAGTGCCCTTTAGGTGCCTTTTGTTGTTTCCTGTTAATTTGCCATCACTAAATCCCAAGTTATATCTTAAGATGTCATTAGCAGAGATATAGTTGCTAATGCATCTCGTTATTACATAGCCAGAAACAATCATGCAGCAGGTGGTCGTAGCTGGAATCCTGCCATGCCTCTGTGTGCCGACACTGGCATCGTGTTGTACATTATACTGTTTTACATTTTTTGGTGGTAGGCAATGATTTCACTCGTCATTTCCAAGTCCACTCATCCAGTCACTGAAGAAACAATCATTTACAAGCTGCACACTGGAAAATCATTCCATTTACACCTTTAAAATTTGGCTTGCATAAGTCTCCATAATGAAGTCAGATATAGGGATGCCTGCCAACAATCTATCAGTAATTATCAACTGGAGGGAAAGCTGTAGTATGGTATATTAAAGAGAAGAATTAAAAATAAAATCTCTCGATTTGTAGAACCATGGGAAGGTCTTACTGGACTCCACTTCCATTTTTTGCACACGGCTGTGCCAAGTTTCAGTTTAATAAAAATCCTGGTTTATAAAAAAATTTAATTTTCATCAAAATGCTTAGTGGTTCTAAAAAGAAAGAAAGACAGAGGAGAGGAGAAGAGATGAGAGGATTATGAGTTGGCTTTTATTTATTTAGCACAGACATATTCCACAGCACTGTACAAAATCTATGTCACTAGCTGTCACTGTAAGGGGCTCACAATCTAATGTCCCTACCATTGCCATATGTCAATAGGGGAAGCCAAAAAACCCTATTGTATGTTTTAGGGAGGAAAACCCCGCAAGCAAGGGGAGAACAAACTCCTTGCAAATACCGTCCTGGCTAAGATTTAAATCTGGGACCTGGTGCTGAAATGACAATGAGTACTAGCCTATGAGCCAACTGTGCTGCCCAATTTCAATGAACAAAGAATTACAAAGAAAAGAGGAAGGGAGAAAGAAGAGGGAAGATAGAAAAAGAAGAAACAACAACAGTAAATGATGGGAGGAAGGAGAGCTGAGAGGAGGAGGATGAAAGGTGAAGAAAAGTTAGACCAGGGGTAGGCAAACTTTTATGGCCACTAGGCCATTTCAGGGGTGGGCGGGAGTACATTGGGCCGGACTCTGAGTCCCGTCCTAATGACTCCGCCCACCACCAGGGAACGCCCCCTGAAGTGAAATCCCTCTTCTCCATATGCATTGCGGAGGAGAGGGATTTCCCTTTAGGGAGCCTTCTTTATTTACCGCGCTAGCGGAATATCAATGCCAACCACGGTAAGTAGAGGAGCAACAGCAAGAAGGCAGCAACGGAGCTCCGGTGGCTCCGGTAGTTCATATTGCTGCCTGGCAGATCCGGCCGGCAACCCGCGATTAGGCCGGAACGAACTACCGGCTAGGCCGTATCTGGCCCAAAGGCCAGGAACGAGAAAGATGTATGGTAGGATAGCAAGGTTCAGAAGACAGGAGAGAAGGAAATTTATTGAGAGGGCAGAGCAGGGCATAAGAGGAAGAAGAGTTAGGAGAACAATGGAAAAAGGAAGAAGAAAGTCATGAGATAAGATGAGACAAAAAAAAAGAGAAGAAAAGAGGAGAAGAGAAAGGATACAAAATGTAAAGAATATAGGTGTAAGGAAAAAAGGGAAAAACATTAACATTACAGAGAACCCTCAGTTAGCTCATATTAAAATAATTTAATGCCACATCCCAATTCACATTGACACTAATACAGAATTTGTAGGAAATTGGGACTTTAATAGTATGGTATTAATATTTATTGGATCAGATACCACATAAATATATTAAAAATTCCATTTATTAAGTAACAATATTAAAAAACAATCATAAAACAACCATCATAACATCATTACAGATATAGATCCCTTTTAGGTTAGATCTCAGACGTAAATAAGTTTGGAGTGTTTCTCAGATCGAACGTCTGCTTCCTCAGGAACAAAAATTCCCAAAATAGAACATCCAGATCGACAACAGAATCCTTCCCTCAGATGTTAACATGCAGGTCATATCAGCAGACGGGATGGAAGAGGCTGTACCATGTAATTCTGGATGTTCTATTTGAAACTGAAATCGAAAATGAAAATGAACGAAATTGAAAATGAAATGTATCATTGTTGATTGTTATATGATTTCAGGCGATTTTGTTTTGTTCCTGAGGAAGCGGACGTTCAATCCGTGAAACACGTCGAACTTATTTACGCCTGAGATCCAACCTAAAAGTGATGTAAATCTGTAATGATGTTATGATGGTTGTTTTATGATTGTTTTTTTAATAATGTTACCTAACAAATGGAATTTGTAATATAATTATGTGTTATCTGATCTAATGAATATTAATACAATGCCTTTAAAGTCACGAGGTGATTTCCTCAAACAAATTCTGTAGTAGTGTCATAGAAACAGAAAAAAAGAAGGACGATCAGCAGAGAAGGTAGGAAAGGTGGGAAAAGGGGAAAACAAGGCCAGAAGGGATGAAATGAAGAGAAAAAATTAAAAGGGAAGAACAAAAGAAAGACAGGAGATAACAAAAATCAAGAGGGCAAAGACAGGGGAGACAAGGAAAGACAGAAAACAGAATTTTGGCTAACACACATATATTTATAGTGCAGCCTCATATGGCCCTCTCCATCCTTTTACCATTCTCCAAGATGGCACAAAGGATAGATAGCTAGATGGATAGATAGATAGATAGATAGATAGATAGATAGATAGATAGATAGATGGATAGATAGA
>NC_092869.1:46640974-46694848 GCF_032062135.1 Pyxicephalus adspersus | reverse complement strand
GATAGATAGATAGATAGATAGAGGGATAGATAGATAGATAGATGATAGATAGATAGATAGATAGATAGATGATAGATAGATAGATAGATAGATAGATAGATAGATAGATGATAGATAGATAGATAGATAGATAGATAGATAGATAGATAGATAGAGGGATAGATAGATAGATAGATAGATACCTTTAATGTAGCTACAATAAAACAGTCTGTCACATGGAATATCACTCGGTGTTAATGAGCGACGTCGTATTTTTGACAGATGCGCCGTACCTCGCAGCAATCGCAGTGTGAATGATCAGAAAAAAGAAAATAGGAAGAGCTGAGACATACTTTTTTTGGCATGCGAAGAGTAGCAACACTTAGTTAGCAAGTTATGATTTTCATATTCGTGTACAAAAACAGCTTTTTTCTGATAAC
Organism: Pyxicephalus adspersus; assembly: GCF_032062135.1. NCBI lineage: Eukaryota > Metazoa > Chordata > Amphibia > Anura > Pyxicephalidae > Pyxicephalus > Pyxicephalus adspersus. The sequence goes on along the minus strand of NC_092869.1, from coordinate 46,694,429 downwards.
ACCAGAATAAACAGAAAAAGCTCTGATAAAGAAGATACTAAAAGTGTTATATATATATATATATATCAAAGGGCTGATTTCCAGTTTTGTAAACTTGCAAGGATTTTGAAAAAGTTTTGTACGTTTTGCAAGTTCAAAATGCTGCAAGTAAAGTAATTTAGAAAGAAAAAGCTTTTCACTCTTTCTTTAAAGAGAACCTGTTATTTCCCATATGGAGCAGATTAGTAAATTTCTTGCAGGGCAAAGATTATACTTTATATACATAGACCAGATATATATTATCTGACTGTACATACTTACCCTGCACCACTTTGGCACCTGCATAGGCTTTTAATAATGTATTACCTGCACATCACATGCTGGTGATTGGTCACTGAAGTACCAAGCACTGGAGAAAGCAGGGAAAAGTCGGATCTTTTGGAGAATTTCTAACACATTCAAAAAATATGACTGTTTCAGTCTGGTTTCACCTGACACATTTCGCCAAAATTGGCTTCCTCAGGGGTATGATATTTTGGGGCATGTACGGTAGGTATTGTCTCCCTCAGCGGGTGAATAGGTTTTATGAACCAGCGATATTGTTGGTAACTATATGTTGTTCATCCATAATGGGGGGTGAAGGTCCCTCTAGCTCGGAATGTGGATATACGCAAAAGCTGGAAGAGATATTTATCCATATAAAAGCTAGATAATTATAGTGTTTCCATTCAGAAAGATAGCTGAACCAGATAGAAGCAGACACAGATCCAGCCAAAGGCCATTGCTTCAGCTGTCTTTCTGGGTCTTGAAAAATGGGGGAAAATATATTATCTATCCTTTTATATAAAGTAAAAATGTCATAATAGATCCGCTTTAGGAGGCAGTTTTTCCCATTGACCAAAAAATTGGTTTTAATAGAGGTTCCATAATATTACCAGTTCCCTGGATTTTCAAGGATTCTTCTGGGGTTGAAAGGTGTTTTAATGTAATAAACCATGGGGAGATGGGTTAGTAATATGAGCTGCAATATATATAAAACATAATTTGTTTTTTCTATTGATACCATACGAAGGCTGCACAACCACTGTATGTTTCTTTAGAATTTGTCTTCTGTCTAGAGTCTACCTGTAAATTTTGCCTAAGCGGTTAACGTGAAGCTTGTTGAAATAGACTCTAAAATTTGCGACTTCAAAGACAAAGAACTCAACAGCAAAGCTTTTCATAACATACTATGCAGCTAACCTTTATTTAGGTGGCAAGCTCTGTTCCTAAAAGTGTATATAATTGACTTTATTTCAATTCCAAGAGTTTATTTCTCCTGTGCTGTGAGGAGCTCAAAGACGGGAAAATCAATATTAGGAATAGCAGGGTCAAGATGAAGCCCGTATCAGGCTGGAGTCTTATTTTAGGGCCAATTTGCTGAGATTCTATGTAGACCGTTGGAGATGAGTTAGTGGATCTGACAGATAATTAATTAAAAAGTGAGATTAGAAGCTCGATGGCTACAATGGCACAAGCGGATTCATCCTCTGTGTCAACTTCTTTTAGTATATCAATTTTCTCACTACTCCAAGGCAACCGCGCTAAATCGTTATCCTCTACCGGGAAATGGAACATGACATAAACAATTGCTATTGTATTTGATGGAGTGAACTCTCAAAATAAAAACATGAAAGCAAATTAATTCTTCTTGACATCCACTATTCTATGCAACTTGTATAATCTACCTTAAACTATATGGCCCCCAATAATTAACGGAGGATCAGAAATCCTTTATGTTTTATTATATTGAGAGATTAAATATTCAGATTCAATGTGCTCCAAGTCACATTGTATCTACAAACCAATTATTATCATTCCTTCTGAATATTCTGTAAAGAAATGTGAACAGAGAATTTCAGTTTTACAACCAAGTCCATTTTTACCAACTTCAAGTGTAAAATTCTAAAGGATTTTGGTTTTCATGCTATGAGACGCTTCCTGCCTGGTAGGCAAAGATATCATTTGGAACCTACCTTTCCTAATATTTTGAGTCCTGCTTCTATTTATTAATATATTGAGGCCCAAAAAAAATTTTAGAATATACAGAGGAAATGATGTAGAGGTGTCACCTCTATTCAGAGTATTTCTAAAGTTGTGGATAACAATGCCAAAGGACCTTTTGTGGGTAATCAATCATCATTTTGCCTAAATCTAAACCAATTTTATTTTTATTTTCAATCAAGTTACATTTTTATAGGGAGATTTCTCGTTATTTTCTGAACTGTAAACTCAACAGATGGGACATCCATCCCACCCTTTTGTAGGGTAAATTTCTTCCTAATGTCATCAGAACAAATGTCATCATTGGAAGATATGCTCTTTATTTTGCTTCTGGTGGCAAACTAGAATTTTGGATTTCCCCTTTACTATCATTCCAAGTGACCTTGTTGATCAATATTAATGGGAATGAAAGTGATGGGCCAATCCAAAATGTCCACCAAAAGTTTAATAAAGAAAAAATCTTCCAATGGCAACCTTTGTTCTGGTGACAAATCTCTACGGGCAGTCCTCAGGCAAATCTCTCAAATGGGGACACAGAAAGCATCAAGAATCAGATAGGGGTTCTAGCCTCTCATTACTCTATTCTAATCTAAAATATTTGGTTATACCTTAAGCATAAATACTACAAGTAATACCAATACCACTCTCTGTGACCAGCTTTAACAAATATGCGGACTCTGGTTCTTTAAGAACCAGCAATGCAGCAACTGGGAGCCACACCGGAAGGCGAATGGAATTCCTCAATTCCTGCTTGCTGTCCAGTTTCGGGTATAGACCCTACTCTTAGGAGCCATTGATAGATCCTATGTATGGAGCAGTCTGACACCTTCCACATTCTAGATTCAATGTGACATTGCCTATCCCAACCCACCGGCAGATCCCAAAATGTACCACCACTCTAGAGGTCATTCTTTCCATTGGTCACCAACTGAAGAGGCTTTTCTCCCATTGACTCCCCATAATTGGTTTTAGTCTGGGGTCCCCAAGACCTGAAAATTATTCCAAGAGTACCTCAAGTGTGAAAGATTTAGGAAAGGCTAGAGGGGAACATAGTGTAGATTCCCCATCAGGTTGAATTTTTTTTGCTCTTCTAAAGCAATTACCGTCACTTCCTGTTCTGGAAAGTAAAACATAATTCTGTAATGTAAGTATCAGGTTTTTGTTTTTGCAGCAGGAACAGGAGAATGACCAGCATTGCCAGCATACACTAAAAAGCCACAGACTCTGGAATTTATTGCAAGTGAATGAATACACAGAACAGCAAACAACAGTATGGATACAATGGACCAGAATATCAGAAGCAGGAACAGGGCTAGGACAGGATTTCAGAGGGCAAGTGGCAAGAGAATCAGCAAGGATTCAGGTTCAAGGGTAGAGGTCCGATGCTAAGGCACATTGAGTCCAGAATATATAGACCTACAAATAAAGTGCCCCAGGTGTAACTTGGTTGCAGCAAAGCCCTACTGGTTGCCAGTGGAAGCACATGTAAGATGTGCTGAACCACAGTGCCACCAGCAGGCAACATTGGAAGCTGCTCATTTCCTGACAGTAAGGGACAGTTGTCATTGGCACAGGTGCACCCTTTAAAATGATTACATTTATTGTTCTGGTACCATAACTTTTTATATTTCCTTTTTTGTTTTTTTTCTGAATGATAATGGTGAGCAGCAGGAACAAAGTGAGCAAATCTTCCCAGCAGGGACAAAAAAGCAATGAAAACCCTAAAGGTATTCTAAGTCTGACTGAGTTTAAAACTTAAGAAAAACTTTCTGATATTAAAAAAATGGTCCTCTGATATGTACACATCCCAATTCTATTTTTTCTTTTTCCCCAGAGTTTTGATCAAAACTCATATTCTGCGGCGAAACCTTAAATATTTTAGTATGATAAATCGTGGAAATCATCCATACACGCTCATTAATTGATAAATGACTTTCACAATTACATAACTTCTTTTTGTTAACAACGTCAAATGTTTTTATCAAAGGCAAATCGTTTTCAGAGGCAAAGAGTTTGAAATATGATATGTGTTTAATTTTTAATAGTATTGTTTGTGGCTTTCAGAGCAGCAGAAAGAATTTAAGTCAAATGACAGAAATAATCAAAATGCCATTATGGTAATGAATATATCTTCCCGTTACTTACTGGAAACACATTAATGTTTAAAAAAAAATAAAAATTCAACATTTTAAAGCGCTCTGGGTATTATTTAAAAAATATGTATAAAGTCAAATTGCCTTAAGTTTATGTCTGGGTAAAATAATAGTAAATTAAATAATAATTATAGTAAGTTAATATCTGAAATACCTGCTCAGACATACTGCAAGTACAGAAAAGTATCTGATGGCCATCCAGCTACGTATGGCGAGTTGACAACGCCACCTTTGCTGCATTTAAATCTTAGGCAGTGCTGTCAGCACCGCCTATTTCTCCCCTGATGGACCGGGGTAACCCCGTCTTTTCTTATATTGATAAGGAAGGAAGTGCTTGGTAGATTTACATGTAGGTTATTCTTAATTTCAGTATTTTTTTTTTTTATTTTGCATTTTCAAGAGCTATAATAGTCAAATACAATGGCAGGCCAGGCATCACTGAAAGAGAAAATCAGAACAGAACGGATGATGGTCATTATTGGAATCCATAAAGACTGCCATATTTGAAGAAAGGAAAGCACTGAGAGGTTACAATCAACAAGTAGAACTCATTCATTTCAATGCAAATGAATTCCATTGCAACCCCTAGTCTTCTCACTTCCCTAACTTTAGGAGGAAATGTTTTGTAGTCCTTCCTCATGGCAGGAATTGTAGTTTCTGCTACATGTAGTTTCTTCTGGCAGCAACTCCATAGAGAATGGATGGGGCAATAGTGAACAGTACTGCCGTCAGATGTTGCAGGGCTGCGGTGCCAAGGTGCCAGCTGTGGGGCTCTGCATTGGACTACTCAATCCTGAAGCAAGTCTAAACTTATCCTCAGGCTGGGATGAAACATTCCTTGGAATTTCAGCAAAGCAAAGTGTTATCAGCTGGAACGGGAAGGTAAAAAGCAGCAACCTCTGGTGCCAGAGCCATCACTGATTAATAAAGAAGAATACTAGTTCCTTATTAGGTGACCAAAGTCACTTTTTCATTTTTTTATCGCCCTCATGTATAAAAAAATGGCAAAAAATGGCCGTACATCCTCCAATATGGTCAAGGGCTAATGTCGACTTCCTCAACCAGCTGCTCAATCCTGAGGATTTATGGTGAAATTGGCCTTTAATGTAGAATTAGCTTTTTGTGGAATCGGGCATCATGGTGGGATACAAGAAATAAATTAATAATTGAGGGATGTCAGGAAGGATTTAAGATAAAGATGGATTCAGTGGCATGCAACGCCTACGGATTTTATATATTGTATTCTATGAAAATATTATACAAGCCTGTAAATGGAAGAAATGGAGAGATATAAACAGCACACTGAATATGTAACATAAAATCCCGGAAAATTGTTAACCTCCCACTCTTTATTTCAGCTGCAGTGTGAATGAAGTCGGCACTCGGTGAACTATGACCCTTTTCTTTCACATAATAACAAGCTCAATAACATTGCACTTTCCAAACCTCGCTGATCCCGCAGGCACAGAGCTAAATTTAAATCTTGCAAAACTGTTTGCATTTATTCTTCCCAAAATAAGTTAACCCAGAATGCTGGCTAATGATCATTTCTCAAACTCATCAATTGAAGTCAACTATCTTTTTTTTTGCGTTGACACTTAATGAGATCAAAGAGAACATGTATAGTCTTCAACAAATAAAGGAACTAGAGCCAAAGGGAAGGCTTAAATAAAAAAGCCAGCAAGGCCAGTATTTCAGGAGAGGATGGGTCATGCAATGGATATTGCCCAACTTTGGATTGTGGCTTCCCCCAGGGGTTCTCTGAAGCCTCACCCAGGTATGTTGTGCCATTTCTTTTCTTTGCTTCTTTGGTGCCAAACTATGCGCCTTCAAACAGAAAATGCAAGAGCTAAAGTTCTGCAAAATGTACTTAATCATCACCCCTACATAAAAACCCAGAAACCAGTTCAGTGCTGCTCCTCTTCATGGTTGAATAATTGAAATAACAGTGAGCTCCAGGATTCAAGGGCCCACCCTAAAATTAAAAAGGAATAACTAATTAGGAGTTGCCGCTCAATGTAGAAACTAGAGTAGTGTTTCTCACCCCGAGTTCTGTGGAATCCTAGGTCCTCCAGAGGTTGCCGGGGGCTCCTGGAGCAATGAGCAGTTTGCCCCTCTCAGGTCAGTGTAAGTGACCCCAATGATCTTTTTGTATATCTGTAAGGGTGAAATTTTTCACAATGGCCAGCTATGGCATTCTTTCTACTGAGCACCATGCTAATAAATTGTGAGTTGTGAATATAGTAATTATACAAGGGGTTCCCTGAAAACCTAAAAGTTATTTCAAGGGTTCCCCTGTGTTAAAAAGGTAAAGAAACACTCTTCCAATGTCTGACAACCTTCAAAACAAAGAAGAGGGAAAATAGAACCAGCAATGTCTCGTTTTGTATTGTATTGGACTGAAAACACCTGGGAAAGGGAAAGTATGTAATTTTATTTTTAAATAGGTGCACCAACGTTGGATAGGGAGCTCAGAAATCCGAAGCCCAGAGTTAGGCTTTAAATCGTATTATGTATTACTTGTGAAGAATAAGGACATTTTTAACATGTCAAAACATAGGCTCAGTTCCAATATTTGAAGACCATATGGCACTCTGCAGGGCACACAAGGTAATTTGCATATATTTTCTATGTGTTATGTTTACATCTAAAAGAAAAACTTTAAATAAAAGGTTTTATCAGGTAAATGGAACATTTTCAATTCCTCTTAAGAATCTTTATAAAGCTTTACCTAGGTTTTCTTGGCTTTCATGTTGACCTTAAAGATAACAGCTCTCCATTTTCTATACATTTGTATATCACATTCTTTATAAAGTTTTGTTTTATAACTAAAATACAAACAAAAATACAAATAAACAAGGGTAAAAGGGGATACATCAGAATCAATATCTATTCAGGGAACATGAGGTAGAGAACATTTCACAAACCCAGTCAAGTGCCATGAGATATGAAAGACAAGCAGGTGGGCTGAAATGGAAGGGAGGAAAAACAAAAGCCACCCAATTAAAATAGGTGGAAATATCTAAATAATTCATAATTGCAAGAAAAGGTTGCTCATATGGAGAAAGAGTCTAAGCAGCATGGTAACTCGTGAGGGGCCCAGGTGGTACCAGGGGACTCCAAAATCGCTCCCAACAAAACCAGATATCCTTAAATTTCTTCCCTGAACATTGGTGGTAAAGACTGAAGGGGAAGCCCAGACTCTTCTGGGATCTAAATGTCATATATCCCAGGGGGCTGTCGCCTGCTCCTTTCGGGCATTCCCAATCCATCTTTCTTCTTCTGAAAAAAAAGTGCGGATCACACGCATGCACATGAGAGATCCGGTGATGTAGGAAGATGAAGCCAGAAGAAGATGGCGCCCGGCATCCAGCCCCCGCTAGGACAAAGAATGAAGACGGCACGAGACTAGGATTGGGGAGGGATTAGTGGCTTTTAACCTTTTATTTTTTTTTGATTGATCGTTCTCCTTTAAGGGATAACATACTGTATTATAATAGAAAAAGGCAGGATGTCTGGGACCACATGATGCAAGGAAAATTGGAAGCCATTTTTTATGCTGTCCTTTACATATGTACATGTAACCATCCCATCCAATGGGCCTGATTCATTAAAACGCTCCAAAACTAGAGAAGATAGACTATCATAGGAGACATTGGGTGACCCAGCAATCCTGGAATGGATCTGGTCCAGGATTAAAAACATTTGCCTACTAATAGCAGCCTAACGCATTCCAGGTTCACCCAGCTTCTCCCATGATATCTTCTCCAGCCTTGAAGAACTCTAATAAATCAGGTTTACTTTATGCTTTACTTATCAATTAGGAATTGTGTCCAATATTCACCCATTTATAACACCAAGAGATGCGTTTTTGTATATCATAGCTGAGGTCCATAACTGGGAACACCTATGCACCTTTTCCATCTTGTTGCTTATTTTGTATGCTTTTTATTCCATATATTTCAGTTAGGACATGGCACCTTCTGTCTATATTGGCTTCCTCCATACATTATGTGTGAAGTAATTTCTAAAATTTTTTTTTAAGGAAATACTTTCTGTAATGTGGCACCAAAAATTGAATAGAATTTTAATGTGTTCCTGTTAATTCTTAGTTAAAAATAGTTTTAATGCAGGATTATGTCTCTGGAATCTTTGCTTCTTTTCTTCTCAGTAGGTAACTACCTAACTTTAGCAGCTGCATATCGACATTGTACGATGTTTACAATGGAGACCCAGAACATTTCCGTGACCGATTCCCGCAGGTTTCACACTCCCTTTAATTGTATGCTACGTTCCAGTTTTTGGGATCTTTCCTTGGTAGCTATGTTTTTTTTTTGCTGATTTGTTTAATTAATTCACGATTTTCTTTATCTAAATTGAATAGCCCGTTTCATCAGCTCATTAATATAGTGAATTTCCCACTTCTGCAAATTGAACTGGAAGCCTATTATCCATTATTGTAGCAGAGATAGAAATAACTATTGAAGGAGTCTGCAGAAAAAGCCATTTTTGCTTTTTTGCCCGTAGTGCTCTGCAACACTAAAATAAAAGGCTGTAGTCTAACAAGCACTAAAACCAAACATAAAATCATGCCTCGTCAAGCATAAAATGCTGATAAGGTTAATAAAAATGCATAAAGAGCCATTCTAAATATATTTCTTTAACTACATATTTTACCTGCAATCACCAGACTTATAAGAGACTTTCTTTGCCTACATTTCACATAGACAAATATTACCCCATTCAGGGCCAGCTGCAGGCAAACAGCTTAATACATTTTTAAAACACATATAAAAGAATTGTGTTACTTGTCAAAGACACATAAAGTGAACTTCTTGATGGCTGCACAGCATTTCAAGGTGTCTCACCTTCAAAAATCTTGAGTTCTAAAGACTTCAGGTCTGATTCAATAAAGCTCTCCAAGATTAGAGAAGATAGACTATCATGGGAGAACCTGGTGATCCACCAATCCAGTAATGGATCAGGCCCAGGAATTTGATTTGTAATGTTTTTTAATAAATCCATTCAAGGTCTGTTGGATCACCCAGGTTCCCCCATTATATCCCATCTTCTCCAATTATACGACTTTAATAAATCTGTCTTTTGTGCCAGTCCTTGGACAAACAGTGATATCATTGCACTGATAATGGCAATGGTAAGTTATCTCTCCCTCCAACAGGCTGAGGGTCCATCTTCCAACTTAAAGAGAGGGCAGTCTTCACTCCCGATTTACATTTTTGGCTGTTTAATAGAAGGTTTCAAACTAGGTATGGTCACTGAGCTGCAGAATATTGTCCTGTGGGGCAGCACGGTGGCTCAGGGGTTACCACTCTGGCCTTTGCAGCGCTAGGTCCTAGGTTCAAATCCCAGCCAGGACACTATCTGCATGGAGTTTGCAGGTTGTCTGCGTGGGTTTCCTCCGGGTACTCCGGTTTTCTCCCACATCCCAAAAAACATGCAGTTAGGTTCATTGGCTCCCCCTAAATTGACCTAGACTACATTAATGACATATGACTATAGTAGGGACATTAGATTGTGAGCTCCTTTGAGGGACAGTTAGTGACATGGACTCTGTACAGCGCTGCGTAATATGATGGCGCTATATAAATACTGTATAATAATAATAATTAGCTCTATGCTACTCCACTTCATATAATTAGCGTAGACCTGTTCTTCAATGAATATGGAACTTAAAGCACTAAGAGGTTCCTGTTTATCTCATTTGATCTTACAGGGCGCTTAAGGACAATCTTTTATATTATTGTTAGTAAATATTTATTCATTATTTTCAGTTTACCCAAATAAAATAAAGAGATGCATTGATATACATTTAAATATTAATATTATTCATAATAAACTTTATAAGTATTTATATAACGCAACATATTACGCAGCACTGTACATTAAATAGCGGTTGCAAGTGACAGACAGATACAGACAGTGATACATGAGGAGGAGAGGACCCTGCCCCGAAGAGCTTACAATCTAGGAGGTGGGGGAAGTATTACACATTAGGAGGGGGATATGGAATGGTGGGAAGTAGTGAGGGTTTGGGAGACAGAAGAAGACGGGTAGGTGAGGGTGAAGCGTTGGGTTTTGAATCCCCTTTAAATGAGAAGAAAGTAGGCGCAAGCTGAATAAGAGGAGGAAGACCATTCCAGAGAGTGGGGGCAGCTCTAGAAAAGTCTTGGAGTGGTGCATCTGATGAGGTTATGAGTGAGGAAGTCATTAGTAGGTCATTAGAAGAACAAGGAGAGTGGCTATGGGGGTATTTTTCTATCAAATAAGTTGCTGGGGCAAGAAGTGTGGAGGGATTTGAAGACAAAGCACAGAAGCTTGAATTTGATTCTAAGGTGAAATCGAAGCCAATGAAGAGAACTACAAAGAGATGCATCAGAAGAGGAGTGCTGGGAAGGCTGTGTATGGGGTAGGTAGGTGGGGAGGCTGTGTATGGGTGGGAAGGCTGTGTATGGGGTAGGTAGGTGGGGAGGCTGTGTATGTGGTAGGTGGGTGGGAAGGCTGTGTATGGGGTAGGTGGGTGGGAAGGCTGTGTATGGGGTAGGTAGGTGGGAAGGCTGTGTATGGGGTAGGTGGGTGGGAAGGCTGTGTATGAGGTAGGTAGGTGGGTAGGATGGATGAGTCCAGCTGCAGCATTCATATTAGTTTGAAGAGGAGAGAGTCGGGCTAGTGGAATACCAGAGAGGAGGATGTTACAGTAGTCCAGACAAGACATGATAAAAGCGTGTACAAGGAGTTTGGCACAGGTAGTGGCAGATTTTGGAGATATTACGCAGGTAATAACGTATGGATTAATGATACATAAAAGAAATAGTAAATTATTAAAAAAATGTTCTTTGGGAGTTAATGGAAAAAGGAAGATAGTACAAGTCCAATGGGAAAAGAATGGAGGGAATGAGGTCAAGCACACTGTGAACTAATTCTGGATGTCTAGTAAGGTATATACATGTGATTAGGGTGATGACCTAATAAGAAGATACTCCTTGGGGTTTTTAGAACTTATTCCAGCAAGAACATACGTACTTGTGGTTAGAGCTGCATAAATCATTTGTTAGTCCTTCATTTCCTTTAAAGTGGTCTGCATAAGAGCAGCGGGACTTTGGAGTAGGCATTTTAGGAGATTTGCTTTCCAGGAATGTTAGCTTTTGTGGCATTTAGGAGCTAAGGTAAAATAGCGCTAATGTAAACACTAGTTGGAAGATCAATGATAGAGGTAGGTCAATGGGATTGGAAGGGTATCTGAACCACAAATTTTTCCCATGAGAAAATCAATGTTATTTTTTTCTGGTTGGATAGAATCCCTGGGCAGAACCACCAAATGTACGAGAAGGAACCAACAACATTATAGCCTCTCCAAAATTTGCTGAAATGTTAGAAAAGTTTGGGTGAATCTAAAAAGGTTGTGTGTATTTTTAGTGGTGTTGGTATCAGCTAGCCAGAAGCCTATGAAATGTATTTCTTTCAGACAGGACAGGGTGACTAGTGGCTTAGTTATATTCACATTCATCAATGCCCCAACAATATAATATTATCTTATACTTATATAGCAGTCCATAGTTATATAGCAGTCTTATACTTATATACCAGTCCATAGTCCCTCAAAGGGGCTCTCAATGTAATGTCTCTACCATAGTCATATGTCATTACCAAAGCCAATTTGAGGGGAAACCAATTAACTTCATGTTTTTTGGATGTGGGAGGAAACCAGAGTACCCAAAGGAAAGCCATGCAAACACAGGGAGAACATACAAACTCCTTGCAGATAATTTCCTGGCCCAGATTCTACCCTGGAAACTAGTGCTGCAAAGGTTAGAGTGCTAGCCACTGAGCCATCCAACATAGGGGTTCCATGGAAGATTTTTGTAGTCTCCTTCATGTTCCATTGTGAGTTTCTCTTCTTTATCCAAATGACAGATGTAACCTATGACATTTGCATTTCATTATGTAAATAAATTATATAATAGAATTATATATAAATAAATAAAATGAATATTTGTTAGTTTTTGTTGCTTGATATGTTTTTTATGGGGGGGGGGGGGGTATAAGAGCATGCAAAGAAATAAGCCAACATATTGTTGATGGCCACTCCAAGTTTTGTCCTTTACCCATCTGAGAATCTTTGAACTCAATATCCACCGTCTGACTTCAGTAATATGGTACGGTGGACATGGATTTCCTTATGTATTGCTTAGGGCAATTTCATACGTAAGGTTGACCGCAGCATTCTACCTTAAGTTCAATCAAGCTCCCAAAACGAGTTGGGAATCATTTTGTTCATCCATTTGCACATGGTTGAAATGGATTGTGGTATGTTTCCTGAAAACAACAAGTAGGTTCTGGCCCTGTGGTTGCTTTCCCTGCACAGCCTTTCCTCACGCTGTCCTTAGTTTACCTCTTATAAAATCACACCTTGGTGTAAGGACGGTGGAGGAAGAACCACACGGCAACTACATGTGCAACGTATGCAATTCTATTCTGGGAGTAGTTCATTGTACTGCTTTCCACAACAAGTATGAAATGAGCCTTAAGGTTGGGCTTTCCAACACCGGAGAACCACAGTTTATATTAGTTGATGCAAAGGTCAAATATAATGTTACACCAAACATTCTTCAAGTGTGCCCTGCTAAATTATTATTAGGGCAGGCCTGCATATTCTTTCAAGGTCTGTATAAATTCAAAAGCCATATAACCGAACATAGAAAAGAGCAAAAGAAAAAAAAGAGTGCAGTGGAAAGTGCAAATAAAAGTCCATTTCATGAACAATAAACTGAATGGCACTTACAGCAAATAGACTTGATCAATAGCAAATAAACCAGACAAAGGCCACCCTGAAGACCAGGTCATATCCACAATGGCTGACTTCATCCTCACTAAGCAGCCAGCAGCAGGAGAAGAACTAGCCAAGGTGGAATTTTCTGAGAAATATTCAGAGGATGGAATCGGGAAAGGCTGTGCAGCCCATCCCTGAGCAAGATGTTTAGGAGAATTGGAAGTCTGATTTCTCCTATACAAGGGCCACTTCTGTATGGGCAGATACCTGATACCTTCCCTTTCCATTCCTTATGAGCCACAAGTACACAAAGGAAGAACAGCTCCTGCAGGCTGTATATGATAATTATTCATTGGCTTTATATGTGGCTCCTTGCCATCACCAAACGGAAATGACTGACAGTCCATTTTATTACACTGGAAGGTTGTAGGTGCAAAGGGCTGTCTGCACTATTGAACTTGTGAGAATGAAGAAACTTTGAGGATATCTGATTATTGGACTGCTCAAAACAAAGTAAACATGCCTTTATACTCCATCTTCAGAGGTGAAAATACATATATACTGTTTGAAAAGGACTTAACACCTAAATGAGGAATGGATAGACAACAAGTACCTGCCATTACATGTGTAGGGTTGTTCCCTTTATTATAGATTTTTAGGGTCCATAGAAGTCAAATCTGATAGGAAATCTAATAGTTTCCAACTTTATTATAAGTTTTGCCTGGCAAGCCCTTGTTTAACCTCTAGGGCCCAGGGATTGCACACAGGAGAATTCCCATGGCTGCATTCATGAATGCAGCCGCTGTACTTCTGTGTTTTTAGATAGACAATCTCTATCCAAGAACACATACTACAAGGCTGCAAGAGTAACCAGGGGAACTGTCAGCTCCGCTCCCCTGATTGCTCTTGCAGGTCCCAAAAAATTTGATCTCGACACAGGCCCTTCTCGCTTACATGTACAGTAAGCGAGAACAGCCCGATCGCCGCGAGATGGAATTTTAAAATCTCACTTGCTCATCCCTAGATAGGATTACATACTGTCAGATTGTTGTGTACCAGATTGCTAGAGCTGTAAAGACAAGCTCCCTTCTTAGTGACCCTGGAATCCTTCGCTAGAGCAGATGACATGACAATAGGTACAGCACCATCAGATACAAAGAAATGTATACGTCACTTGAGAAACATCCTCTTCCGCTACATCTCTTTGTAGTTCTCTCCATTGGCTTCCATTTCACCTTAGAATCAAATTCAAGCTCCTGTGCTTTGCCTTCAAATCCCTACACAGTTATTGTCCCACTTACATCTCTGACATGGTTAAAAAATACTCCCCCTGCCGCTCTCTCCGCTCCTCCAATGACCTACTAATGACTTCCTCACTCATAACCTCATCACACGCACAGATACAAGACTTCTCTAGAGCTGCTCCAACTCTCTGGAATGGTCTTCCTCATCCTATTTGGCTTGCTCCTACTTTCTGCTCATTTAAAAGAGAACTCAAACCCATTTTTTAAAACTTGCCTACCCAGCTTCTTCGGTCTTTTGAAACCATCACTACTTCCCACCACTACATATCTCCTCTCCTAATGTGTGTTAATTCCCCCACCTCCTAGATTGTAAGCTCTTCGGGCAGGGTCCTCTTCTCCTATATCACTGTCTGTATTCGTTTGTCATTTGCAATCCCCATTTAATGTACAGCGCTGCATAATATGTTGGTGCTATATAAATCCTGTTTAATAATAATAATAATAATGATTTTTCCAAATCTGGAAATTTCAAGGCTACCAGTTCCAATGAACAAATTTGCTATATGACCAAAAGTTTGTGAAAACCTTTTACACCTAAATTAGCCTAATGAACATACCCATTCCAGATGCTGGGGTTGTTCTTTATCGGCAGCTATACAGCTCTTCTTGGAAGGTTTCCACAAGATTTTGGAGTGTGTTTTTGTAAATTTTAATTTGTGTCTATTCAGCCAAAGGGGCACTTTTGTAAGCTCAGGAACTCGGCATGGATAAGACCTGGCTCAAAACCAATGTTCCAATTCATCAAAAAGATGTACAAAAATAACATGAGGCTCATAGCCAGGTCTGGGTCCAAATAAGAGGATAGTGTTTTTAGGTTTTGAGTAAGAGACTAAAATACCATACATAGTTAAATATAAAAGTATACACATTTATTGAATTAAATTATGAAATACATCTGTACATTTTGGCAGAAAATATTAAATCTCACATTAAGTAAATTAGAACAGTGATATAAAAAAGTCCATCTAAGCAACCAGGTGTTACAATATGGTTGAATTCCTTCAATAATTCTAGTTTTTTCGACATGTTTTGCAAATAGCTTTCTTAGGGGATATCAAGGAGATTTGGAATTTCAAACCACTCATAAAGTATACCAGAAGAAATGAAGGGTAATGAGAAGCTCAGGATTTAAGGGGATTCCTTTCAGCAGAAGGGGAAAGACTTCTCCGGCTTGCCAGCACCATAGAGGATTGAGTTATGGCAGGAGATCAAATATGTTGTGAATGTTGATACCCCAGTGCTGGATTGTGTGAAAGGATTGGATCTAAATCTGACTATGGGCCTCATGTTATTTTGTACCCAGTTTTTTTTAAGAGTTGTTTTTTGTGAAACTACTTTGGTAATAAGGTAATCCTTTTTTCTCCATTAGTGTACTTTTATCCCGATGGTGATAAGAAGGGTTGAGGTCAGGGCTCTGTGCAGGACATTCAAGTTCCTCTAAACTTGTTCCTCTAGACTGTTGTGGGCAAAATCTGGCCCACAACAGTCTTTATTTTGGCCCCCAAAGGAATCCTAAATATGAAATGTAGCTGGACCACCGCTACTACAATTCCCTGCATCACTCGCATCTACAGACCAGCGGGCTGTCTGTCTATGCGTGGCCCCGCATTGGACTGTTTTATAGACGCAAGTAATGCAGGGAATTGTAGTAGCTGTGCTTATTTAATAAAGAGGGAGTTCCAGCGGTGGGCCACTCATAAGATTTAGCCCGGCAATGGCGGAGTCTGGCTTTTCCAGCGCTCCCCCTCAGCTAGACATGGGAGGTGCCAGGAGGCTTTTAGAGTTACAGGGGCTTCAAGTTTAGCGCAGGCGGATTTTATAAGCATCTTCAATTTATTCAATAAATGTCAAGGTTGGCCCCCGACTTTGTCTAAGTTTTTGGTTTTGGCCCTCTATATATATGACACTACACCATCCTGGTGACCCCATGTCTTTATGGAGCTGGTTTTCTACACAGAGTTGTAATATCAAGTGAACCGTTGACTGTAAACAGCTCAGCTCAACCATTTGTAGGGGCTCTATATATTTTTGGCCATACGTTGACGTCTGAAAAATATAGTCATTTACATTGTTTTTTTACAGTTGCCGAAACTTGTCTTTTTAATGTATTTCTACTCCTACCAGTTTCCTGTCTATTATCTAAAGGAAACGTAAGTCTGTTAACACAAAAGACATTTTATTCTCTTTAGTGAATTCACTGTACTTGTTCTGCAATTTTTGCCCCCACCGGTTCAGCATTTTTCTCTGGATAATTGAAATTCTTTATCATAGCACTTGGGTGCATTGAGTTCTTGTATTTTTTTTCCCCAGATATTGTTTGTATTAATAATTCTGCATTCCGGGAAAATAGGGCTTTTAAATGTTTCTGCCCTGCTGCAATCAATACTATTGAATAGGAATCTGGAGTTGTAAAAGCGAGTGTAGTTAATAGAGAAAAGCAAGTTATAATATGTATAACCGTGCTAAGCGGGATAGCTGCATTTTCTCAGTGTAACACATGTCACAGATAATAAAGGTTTTCTATATATATATATATATATATATATATATATATTTATATATTTAATGCTTTCATTTCATAGACAGAGAAATGTTCCTTTTATCAAGTGCTTTGTGTCCAATGTCCGTACTCTGTATTCATTCAGAAACTTAAAATTGTGAAAGAGGTCCTTGCCCAAAACATTGTTTTATAATAACTGTAGCATAGGAAGTGATATTTTATTGTAAAATGTTCAACTATTTAGGACCCCTTACAGAGACAACAGTAACCCCCACCCCTGACAATTTGCCTGATTTCTAAGAGCTCTCCAACACTGGGGAACCTGGGTGAACCAGCAAACTTATAATGGATTTCTTATTCTTAAAGTCATTTGCTATTTGTTGGCAAATGTTCTCATTTGTGGACCAGATGCATTCCAGGTTTTCCTGGATTTCTGGACTGGGCAGCATGGTGGCTCAGGGGTTAGCACTCCAGCCTTTGCAGCGCTAGGTCCTAGGTTCGAGTCCCAGCCAGGACACTATCTGCATGGAGTTTGCAGGTTCTCCCCGTGTCTGTGTGGGTTTCCTCCCACATTCCAAAAACATGTAGTTATATTAGATGGCTTTCCCCTAAAAATTGACCTTAGACTACCTTAATGACATATGACTATAGTAGGGACATTAGATTGTGAGCTCCTTTGAGGGACAGCTAGTAACATGACTATGGACATTGTACAGCGCTTTGTAATAGGATGGTACTGTATAATAATAATTTCCAGGTTTTCCAATAATAGTCTATCTTCTCCAGTCTTGGAGAGCTTTAATAAATAAGACCCATAGCAGCTTCTCATATTGTGCCTGCAAAGTTACAATGTTTCCACTTTATTGGGGGAAAACATAAGTGAAGAAACGCTTCCTCCTGCCTGCAGCAGACAGACATCTTCTCATCCTAGGCAAAGTCATTGTCTTTAGATCAAGGTTGGCCTTTTATTGATAAAAGGTAGATTTTTTACAAAAACATGTAATATGTGTGCTGCTGTGCATTAACTGTTTAATTTAAAGGGTTGACATGTAATTGGTCAGTGGGAAGAATGTCACCTTTACAGATCATTGGTATCACTTATACTGACCCGAGAGGCACAAACTGCTCAAGGACACCCCAGCAACCTATGGAGGAACCCTGGGTGAGAATGACTGGTTTAGATCCATAGAATGAGCACCCCCTGGTCCTTACAGAGGCCAGAAATGTATGAACCTTCACAATGACTGCAGTAATACCTCTATTCAATGCAGACTAAACAGTTCTGAATCCCTGAGGAAGTAGAGTTTTTATGAAGCCCATAATGTGTTGGCTGTAACATCTTGTATCTTGAATAATAATAATAACAATAAGGGATAAATTGAATTGTCTTTCTAGACTCTGTAACACTTAGTGTGGTGCCCACATGATTCCTAATATTGGATCATCGTTTTTTTGTATTACCAATGGGTAAATACATAAACCCCTTTCATGGTTTAGGATAAAGGGGCCATAAATAACGTTGGCCCCGATTACTGTTAAGGTCAGGATATGAATTTTTTTGTGAAATACCTGGAAGAGTTTTAAAGAGCCTCTGTGACCCCAAGGAACTGTGTGAAGCCAATAAAGCCAACTAATGACCCTTCTCACTTTTTTGTGTTCTCTAATGCATGTATCCAAATAGTAACTCCTTCGTCAAGATTTTATCAAAGTGAAAGCTCCATATTTCACTCATCCCTAACAGCCACATAGGAGAAAATGGGTTCTCTTTGCTGCTGTAAAAAGAAAAAATGTTTTTTATTGCAATGTTAGATCAGCAAGTGTGTACAGGCCATAAATTAAGCGCTGGTTAATGACCTTCTGTGCTTCTCCACTGCTAAATGGGTAGAGACAAATCAAAGGGCTATAAATTGTAGGATCTTTGTCAATGCGCTTTCAGGTTTTAACAACCCCCCACCTCATATCTACGCACAAAATTAATGTAATTAAAAAATACTCCTTTACCTGTAAGAAATATTTGAAATTTTGTAAGATGGAAGATTCAATGTGAGCTGTATAGAACTTTATCCATAGAAGCATTGTCTGGAAAGTATAAAGGCGGTAATTACCGCTAATGAGAATTCAGTGGGTTAGCCAATTAAGCCTCATGCGGTGGGTTAGACTAACATAAAAGAGAGGGTGTTAGACAATTCCTTTCTCCATGTTAGTCTTCTTAATGTGCCTAATAAGAAGTTACCATGAGGAATATGTCAAGAAAAATTCTCACCTGAACTACAATATCAGAGGTCATTAAAGCATTAAAGCTGAACTATTTTCAGTTCCAGTCATAATTCTTAATTTATAAGGAACTCTTTGTTATAATTTGTTGGAATTCTCAGGGGCTGTATTGATCATTAGACCTCTTTGTCCTTTTTTCGGGTCTTTATCTTGCTGATTCAAATCCTGCTATTTAGAAGATCTGAGCTTGTTCCACAGACATTCACCTTCCAGCGGTTCCAATTCATATCTGCCCTTGTGTGTTACACAGACTTGCACGCCTTGGGATGCCATCTAGTGGTTTTGGGTTATACTACAAGCTTGAATATTTCTAGTTGCATCTGTGGTTGATTGCCTTGTTGATGTTAAGATGGAACTGCTTTAAAAATGAGCAATCAGGCAGGAAGAGGACAGGCAATGTCCATCCTGCTGAAAAATACTCACATGCCTGATTGCTGTCAAAAAAGCTGATCTGCACATCCCAGTGCATCCCAGCTTCCCCTATAGATTCAGGGACTGATTGAACTCCTACAAGTCTGCACGTTACGTCATCCTGGCCTGGCCATATGAGATGGCCAAAGAGCAGACTCCAGGAAGATCGGGTAAAAATGGCGGTGCCACAGCAAGGACAGGTGACTGCAATTGCAAAGTAAGCAGTAGCTGAACTCCATCTGATTGCTCCTCTGCATACGTGACTGCCACTTGGCTACAACCCTGTTTTTGTCCTCCACCTACCCTGACCTTGGACCTTTTTAACCTTGATTTCCGCTTGCCTTGACCTTCGGGTGCCTTAACCCTTTCTTATGCCAGCTGCCTTCCCCAAACCCTGACCTGCCACTTATGTTTCAGAGATCCCAATCTGCCCCAAACCTGATCCTGGCTGTCTCTACATCAAAGGCTTACCCATCAAAGGGTTACCCACATATCCCCACTAGCAGCGTGCTCTGGTGAAAACTAGGAATCACTTAGACTCCGTGCCCCAGGTAATTCTATGTCACTATAACACTATTCTGAGGCTTCAGCAAACAATAAAACACGAGATCTTGGCGTGTGATCAAATTCCTTACATCTAAATTTCCCCATCAATGGAAATATTATCCCTGAGATGATTTGGAAACTTTTTCCTTGTTTGAAAAACCCATAAAACAAACCATAATTCAGTCGATGTAACGACGCATCCACTTGGATGTAAATATCTCTTTAGAATTCCTCATTTTATTGGATGTTCATTGAATCAGAACGCCGCATGTTTGTGCAGATAATGCGTATTTGGTGATGTTTAATGAGATTAACCTGTCAATTCCAATAAAACTGAGTGGCCAGGCTGAGGCGGCAAACCCACGGTTTTATGACACTGATGTCTAATGCGCGCAGACAGTTGCCTTTTCCACGCTGACACGGCGGCACCGGCTCCTACCATTTGCATATATTACACCTTTAATAAATGCCTGGGTCACCGCTGTTAATATATGGCATTCTGAAACACAAAGAGAACAAGATAAATGATGTTTGCTCGCCATACAATTATTTGTAATAGGCTGTACCGTTCCACTCACCGTTTTCTAAATGGTTGTTTCACATTACAATACGATGTTGTCACGCGGGAATTCATTATAGCCATAGGTAGTCAAACATGTTTTCCTTTTCAGATCATTTATTGAGCTTTTAATGTCAGCTGCGAGTAATAAAAAGAGATGGTAGGAAGAAAGTTGGGTGGGATGCAGAAAACAGAAACATACACATCTGTTTACAAAGCAATGAATCCGACATTCACCAAAAATTCTCTGATTGTGAATCATCCAGGTCCATGTGCTTTAAATTGCAGTGATTGATTCTCCACCAGGGAATGTTTGTCACATTCGCTGGTTCATAAAAAAAAACCCCATAAAAATTGTAATAAAATGGTCAACTTCATTGCCAGCTCAAGAAATTCTCTGGATCTATGAAAGAATTTATGTTTTTATTAGTTTTGGATAGCTTTAAAGTGATATAGACCTTTGTTGGGCTTTTAGTACTTTCCAGAGCCCAGGTAAAGACATTTTGTGGTCCAGGAAATAATGGCTATAGTTGTGGAAGCCATTTTTGCAAGTTGAATTTGTAGCCATTGCAGAGGCATTTTGTGGCTGTATTTTAGTTATATTTTATGGAATTTCTACATTTTTTCCTGGGAACATGTTCCCACAAGTTCTCCCTCTCCCCCTGACACACCCAGCAATTTTGATGACAATACTCTGTTTAGTGGATTTTGTAACTGCACCCTGTAATGTATCCAAATGTAGATCTACCATGGTGATCTCCCCTTCCCCAATCCTCCTTCCTATGGCAGTGATCCATAAGACAAGAGATCATATCTAAAGCTAGAAATTTAGGAATGACTGGAAAACAGTTGAGCAGCATAAGGATCCATTTTACTACTTAGCGCCCAAAGCCCTGCACTGGGCTGGTGGCCACAATTCCACCATCAGATGACAAAATAACGTGTTTATTGGCCATTCGTCTACCTTTGGATATTCCCACCACCTTGTGTTGATTCGTGTATCTTTATATTCCTTTATCATTTAACCTATCTCCATAGAGACGGCATGGTAATGTTTTTTATATACCAGCATCCACCCGTATCTCACACACAGCCCTGGCTATAGAAGGATATCGATGGATCGAAGCCCAACACTCGAGTGCAGCTTGAAGGGAATGGATTTCATATCACAGCTGAGCTCTTTTGTTGGGAAATTAATCAAGTTCAGAACAAACCGTATTTGACGTCTCCTCTTCCATCCTTAGCACAGACCTTGTTTTCCTTTTTATTGAAATCTCACTGAAGCTTCAACATTTATCTACAGAATTTTCTGTTTTAGTGTTCATGCAGATTTGGAGATTATTAGTTTGTATTATGATTATACGGGTTTAGTCTTTGTATCAGTCCCTTGATTTCTTTGATTAGTTTTTATGGCATTTGTGAGAAATTTTTTTATATGATTTAAAGGAGTTTTGCACATTTGCTGTTTCCACCTGCAGACCATCAGCAACCTGCAGCATCACCTGCCTTCCTTTAGCTGTGACATGTTCTCCATTCTCTGCTTCCCCTGCACAGAAAAGGTATTCTGGAGTGTGAGCTACAGCCAATGTACAGATTTTTTCTTGAGTTCAATCCTGTCCTGCCATCGGCTGCTAGGCCTAATAAAGTCTCCCCAGTTCCAGGCTCAGGTTGCTGGATCCTCAGTATATTTTTAGCTACTTTGCCAGCCTGTTCCAAATTCTGCTTTTCTGGATGGGATCTTGACCCTGTCTGTGATCCCTGCCTGCCCTGCCTGTTACCTGACTTTGTCTGCTGCCTGACCTCAGCATGTTTACTTACCTGGCCTTGTCTCGCTGTGTTCCTGTCTGATAGCCATTCATACACTGAAGACACCCGATCCCTGTACCCCCTGGTGGGGGGGAGTCTGGGGGTCCCGACCTGATCACCAGATTTACCAGCCCATAAATTCTTGCTGGGTATGGTGGTGAACACCATATCAGTGTTTCCTGACCTTTTTAACAAGGGGGAAACCCTTGAAATAATTTTCAAGTCTTCAGAGAACCTCTGCCATGATTACTATCACAGCTCACAGTGTGGTGGAAAGAATGCCTTATACATTACTGGCCAATGGGAAGAATGTCACCCTTACTAATGGACAAAAAGATCATTGGTGTTACTTAAAATGACCCAAGAGGCCCACATTGCTTAGGAACCCTTAGCAACACCTAAAGGCACCTTTGGGTTCCATGGAACCCTGGTTGAGAAACACTGCCTTAGATGATCTCACAATGCAAATATTTTTAGCTATGAGGCTACAGAACAAGGAGGCTGAGACATAGAATGCACACTGATTTTTTATAAAGGGAGACAGTACAGTACTGCTTAGGCATATACAACATTTCTAAGTATTCTTTTTAGGACATCAAATGTACACATTTTGAAGCCCAGCTTCATCTACATATATCTTTATTCTTTTCATTCTCTTTTCCTATCTTCTTTGCCTTTTATTTTGCCTTCCTTGCTCTTCTTTACCCTTGCTCGCTTTCCATTCATGCACAAATGTTCATCCACTTATGTTCAGAGGATCAAGGAAGACCTCCTTAGTATGCAGAGGTTGTGAAGGCCCCAGGACCTATGAAACCACCAGGTCCATGGGTACGTTCTATCTCCCAGCTGCAGGCTCACCAAATATTACATACAGAACAAAGTAACATTACTCTTCCCTCATAACACAATATTCTTTTTGTCCTTAGACATCTTCTGCTCGAAGCTCTAGAATGCTTATTAGGCTTACTGAAAAAGAAATTGCTCTTCTCTACATTGAAGATTATTTGAGTTATAGGAAGCCCTTGACAGATTATGCACAAGACATTAATGATGTTTCTGCTCGGAGGGTTCTGAATCTGTGTCCATTATATTAGAAATCTGGGGAAAACTCTTTTAAAGCTGAACTCCTGTAAAGACACAATATTGTAATTCTGTATCATTGCATGATACAGAACTTCAATATTGAATATATCATTGGGTCTGATTTAATAAAGCTCTCCAAGACTGGAGAAGAACCATAGTCTTCCCATTGACAAATGGATGATCCAGTAATCGTGGAATGTATTTCTTGAAAAATCGTTTGCTTTTAGTTGGCAAATGTTTTGAATCCTGGATAAGATCCATTCACAGTTTGCTGGATCACCAGGTTCTCCCATGATAGTCTATCTTCTCCAGTCTTGGACAGCTTTATTAATCAGGCCCATTGTAGGTATTTTTTTTAGTGCAAGGTGTCCAGATCTATACTCGAAAAAACTAGAAAAGAGAGAAGCGCATAACAAACCAAACAGTTGGGCCTTCTCCAATTTGGAATGTCAAAACAGAATAATTACGTCCCCTGTCCTGTCCAAAACAAGACTTGGTTATATAGTACAGCTGGATTTAAATCTTGGAACTAAATGGAAAGAAATCTTTTGGCCAATATATCTCTTTTATATGTATTTAACCTATGCATTTTGGTATTTGACCAGAGATGCAAAAAAAAACTGAATTGTAGAAGATAAGCCCTAAAAAATAGTCAAAGGGGGAATTCCTTGAAATAATTTACAAGTCTTCAGAGAACCTCTGCTCTGATTACTATCACAGCTCACAGTGCGGTGGAAAGAATGCCTTATACATTGCTGGCCAATGGGAAGATTGTCGCCCTTACTAATGGACAAAAAGATCATTTGTGTCACTTAAAATATCCCAAGAGGCCCACATTGCTTAGGAACCCTTAGCAACACCTAAAGGCACCTTTGGGTTCCATGGAACCCTGGTTGAGAAACACTACCTAAAGGTCTACTCCCTAGTATTGCCTTTGGTCTTCCTTCAGCTAATCATTTCCCCAATACTGACTTGCCATTATTATTACTTATTAATATTACACAGTGTTTATATAGCACCAGCAAATTATGCATAGTCCATAGTCATGTTACTAGCTGTCCCTCAAAGGAGCTCACAATCTAATTTCCCTACTATAGTCATATGTCATTAACACAGGCTAAGGACAAATTTTGGGGGAAGACAATTAGCTTAGCTGCATGTTTTGGAATGTGGGAGGAAACCTGTGTACCCGGAGGTAACCCACGCAAACACGGGGAGAACCTGCAAACTCCAGATTGTGTCCTGGGTGAGATTCAAACCTGAGACCCAGTGCTGCAAAGGGCAGAGTGCTAACCCCTGAGCCACCGTGCTGCCCATGCCATGCCCTGTTCCGCATATTGTGGAGACTGCCATCCTAGTGGAGGCAGGGCTTTGCTTTCTCATGCCAGAACCTACAACAAAGAGAACAGTTAGCGGCACAATAGCGGCATCACCAAATCTCACCGTCTGAGACCAGCAATCAGAGATGGATGTGCCTCAGATGATTATACACTACAAATTAACAGCTAGGGTGCTACAGAACAGGAATACCTAGGCACCTTGAATACCAGGAAGTTCACTGCTATGTCTCGTGATCATTCTTAGGTGCAAGTAATATTTCTAAATTTCCATAAATATTATCTAAAATTCTCTAGAGGTTAGCAGATTTTGACTTTTTGAGTTTAGTTGCTTGTAAAAATCCTACAAATACAAAAACTCACCATGCAGATCTCATAGAAGCATTGTGCAGGTGATTAGTTATTATTTAGCTCCATTTCAATACCTTTGATAAATTATTTGGTTTCTTTATTCAAAAGTCCCCCATCCCACACCCCTTGTTTGTTTGAGATTTTTTGTCCTAGCAATAAGGGCATGAACACCCTGTCAAATGTGATTTATGAATAAAATGCAATCAGTTCCATTCTAATAAAACAAAGACTGTGGCAGGAGAACAACTTTCCTTTCTTGAAGAGTTGCGGGGTCTTTGAAGAAATGCGTCTTGATTTCAGCTGAAAGGTTTAATAATCCAGTTGTAGAATTCTTAAGAGAGAGCAGAAGCTCAGCGAGGCTTGTCACCAGAGAATCTGCAATTCGCAGTGAATGGCGCTCAAGGAGAGGTCAGAGCTTGTTAATTTATAAGTCCTGGGGGCCAGCAATTGCTGATCTTTGTGGCAGTGACCTTTAACCCTCCCACACTGTTAGTATATTGCTTCTAGATACATATGTCTGATAAATGCAATCAAGAAGTAAGCATACGTCATTTCTTTTTTTGCAAAGGTTTCAGGCTACAGTGATATTTGTAACATTGAATAAAGTCTTAATTTATTTGGCAAAATTAATACTTTTTAACATTTTTCTCATTCAATGTTTAATTTTTTTTTTTTAATTTTCTGTTTTTTTGTTTTTTTTTTAAATAATGTAACTAACAAGAGGCATTTTTTTACCAAGAACCAAAACTTTATTTTGCACACCAACAAAACAGAACCTTATTTTTTCTTCCCAGTTGACTCTAATCCTCTTAGCCAAATGTACAATCAAGTGCATATTGTACTCCCAAAGTGCATATTTTTGCATTACTTTAAGGACAGCTAAACAGAACCAGTCCGTGTACAAAATTGTGAAGAGAAACCATAAACAGCCAAGAGTTTTGCACCAGGCGAGCATAGTTGAAGACTAGAGGAAACCAGAATCCAAGCCATAAAGGACATTGTTGCCAATGTCCTCTGATTTTATGCAGCCCTGGCGTAACTTTAGTATGTGCTTTTGGATAGAGAATCTCTATCCAAGAACACATACAGAACAGCAGTTCATCTGCAGTCACAGCTTATTGGAAGCACTCGGGTGCCTCCTCCAATCAACTGTGACCGCAAAGTTCCCATGGTCACCGGGCTGTACCGTGGGAACTGAACTGCAGATGAACTCTCATTGATGAACTCTCCATTGAGAGTTCATCTGCAGTCACAGCTTGTTGGAAGCACTCGCGTGCCTCCTATCAGTTGTGACTGCAAGTTCCCACGCTCCCCAGGCTGTACTTGCAATCAATTATAAGTACAGCCCGGTAACCATGGGAACAGAACTCAGGATAAACTCTTAATGGAGCAACTCCATTGAGACTTCATCTGAAGTTCCACTGAGATCCCGGGGCACTGGAGGTTATTAACCTATAGCGCCCCAGGATCGCAGTGGATTCTCAGGGCTTCAATCATTCTTGCATCCCTGGGAATCCTCCTGTTTGCAGTAGAACTGCAGATGAACTCTCAATGGAGTTTCTCCATTGAGAGTTCATCTGCAGTCACAGCTGATTGAAAGCCCTTGTGTGCCTCCTATCAGCTGTGACCACAAGTTCCCACCCCGGGCTGTATGATAAGTACAGCCTGGTGACCATGGGAACTGAGCTCAGATGAACTCCCAATGAAGAAACTCAATTGAGAGTTCATCTGGAGTTCGCATTTTTTTTTAAACATATTTTACAACACGATTTCGCAAAGTCGAATTCTGTGTTTTTCAAGTCAGGTCTGCCCAAATTCGAACCGCCATTTTCGGGTCGAAAATAGGGACAACCCGAATTCGAACACTAACAATACTGATGAGTTTGGTCACACAACATGGTACATGATCAGCACTGCAAATCTGTGTGTTTGTGTTTTATTTTTGGCTCAGCACTCTGACTCTATCCCTGAGCAAACGTTTATGTTATTCAGGTTTTCAGAAGAAATTCTAGAGGCTATTTTGGTCTATCACTCTGCTTACAAATCAATTAGTCACTGGTATTCACTTCTAATGTCCAACCTCTCAATGACACATGAGCCAATGGATGACTATGACATGCCTATGTCTATTCTCCCACACCGAGCTGATTCACCTATATATATATAATTGTGGGGTGCATCACTAAAGGGAACACAAGCAAGAAGAAGGAGGTCCTGATTCCCACTGGTATTCACTCCTAATCTCCAACCTTTCAACGGCACATGAACCAATGATTTTTTTTTCATATTGACTTAAACTTTTTATGGCTTGGATTCTGGTTTCTTCTGGTTTTAGTCTTTGACTATGCTCATTTGCCTCTGGTGCTTAATTCTTACCTGGTCATGGTTCTTCTTTAGAATTTGGTACACTGGCTGATCATGCTTAACTGTCATCAATGTATTCCAAAAAATATGAAATATCGGAGGAATAGTTTTATCTCTACCATCAGGTGCAGAAGAGGCAATGAAAGTGATACAAAAATTCCACCCTTTCCATAACGTAGCCCCAAAGGCTCCATGCCCCCAAAATACATTTGCTCACACACTGATCTCTTTATAGCACCAGGAGACACAGGGGGACTGAGCAAGCATTCAGCTCTAAATATCTCTCATCACATGCAGAACACTGCAGGGGCTCTCTGGAGACTAAAACATGGCTTTTCTTTGAAGTGTGTCTTTGAGGTTATCCTGTCACTTAGATAATTTTATCTAAGTGAGAGTTTTGCTTTCAGTTGGAGATGTTTCAGTAACATACATGGATGAATATGTAAAAGTCTCAGCTGGAAAGTAAGATATTTAAAATCAAGTAAGTAACCTGGGCAGGAAGTGATATTTTCAAAGACTTAGATGCCCTTCGGGTCCAAAAATCCCAATAGCTGAGTGCATTTTGTATATCTTTTTGCTGTACGTACCGGCTCACATGAAGGAGAGGACAGAAGCGTAATGAAGGTTCAGTATGTCAGTTGTTGCATAGATGGGACAATATCCTATACATGTATGTGAATGTTATCAGCGCTTCCATATGGTGTAATGTTCTGATTCTAGAGGTTCTTTAGAAAAATTATTAAAAAATACAAGCCTCACTTATATAAAGGGAATAATATTTGGGCAGAAAATGAATTTGTGGGGGTTTTATTTTCCATGTAGGCTATAGTCACCTGGTAGCGTTATAATTCATCTTTATCTTTCTGCAGCTATGGTAAACTAATAGAGAACAGCATGCAAAGGCCTGAATCTTAGCTTGTCCACAACTCCAAAAAACGCAGGAGAAATAGAGCTTTTTTTGTTTTTAATTAGAACCCAAGAGATGGTTTTGTTTACCAAAGATTACATGGACTGAAATGTGAAAAAAAGATCTAAATCTTTGTATATAAATGTCGGTATAAAACCATAACGTAAGAAGAAAAAAAATAACAGAAGCTTGTATATTTCTTAGAGAAGTGTCAATAATGCTCATCTGAGATCTTTAATTGGGCTTGCAAGTACAGAGTTCATGTCAAGATGTCATGCCAGTAGAAGCCGAGGCGCTGCTATTGCCTTAAGAGCACAACCTGAGTTGTCAAAAGACATACACTCCGAATGAAAATACTACTTATTCGTTTTATGGAGAGTCAGAAATTACCCTCAAACTGAGCCAAGTTTTTTAAACTTTTAGTTAGAGTTAGAATAGAAAATCAGACAACCTTATGTGGATGTCAGGAAGAGATCTTTAAACTCATTTGTAGATTAACATATTTGTGTTCATGTGACTAAAATACACAAAAATAACCCAATTTATGTGGATTCACCATTCCCCATCCAGTTGATTGATTTCAGGGAATATGTAATCACAATCATTAGAAAAGGAGGTGGGGTCCACGTTGGCCATATAGTGTTTTTAGTAAACGGTCCTATTAATACTCCATCCTGCAAAGACATTGTAGACAATTGTGCTCTTGAGGTTGAGATTGAGGTCACAGTTTGATGACCCTTTTCTGTTCTGCCCCTTTGTACAAATCCAGCTCCATAAAGACATGGGGTCACTAGTTTGGTGTGAAGGAACTCGAGTGTCCTACACAGAGCCCTGACCTCATCCTACTGAACACATTTGAGATGAACTGGAATGTTGATTGTCAGGTCTTCCAACAGTGCCCTCCCATATGGACACAAATCCTCACAGACCCAAAATCTTGTGAATGTCGCCGATGCCCGCAGGACCAAGGGATCTGTGCCACATGACCTCCCCTATAAATAAAAAGTAGCTGGCAGTTGCTGAACAAGAAGTTTTCCTAGGCTCTGCTTCCAGGATTCTGTCTGCATTCCTGATCCTTTTCCTGACTCTTTGGCATACCAACCCTGGCTCAGTCTAGCTACTCCTAATTGCCTCTGCCTCATCTGACTACGTTTCTGCCTCCTGCTTCTGTACTACGATTTGGTCTTAACCTGTCAGTAGTTACCAGCTTCTGTGGGCATGTTGCCCACCAACCTGGCAGTGCAACATCCTCACTTCTAGAGGGTCTGGAGGAAACCAGGCCGTTTCTTAGACTCTGTGACCCATGCAGGGCTCTGCCAAAAGGTCTAGTGACATGGAGCGTCCACCATCTCCCCTATAACACTATGACAATGGGGATCCCTCCCAGAAGAGTGGGAGCTGTTATAAATGTATCAGGGTGCATATTTATCTATTTTTTCCCTGGTTTTGGAATAAGATTTCCAACAAGCTGATATACATGTGATGGTCAGGTGTCCTATCAGATACAATTTGCTTGTAAACATGCACAACCTATGGGCCAGACCAGTGTTGTTGTAAGAAGTCCACCTCTCTGTATGAAAAATTTATTGTATGGCAACAATAATGGACAATGATAATATCCATTGGTAGATGTAGCCAACAGTAGGCCTTTGTGCAGAACTGACTTGGGCCTCCTCTGTGGAACTGACTATGGACATTTGTGGGGGTCCTTGTTTGCTAAGGAGGGTCAGAGGCACATCTTACACCTCCAAATGCTCACCTCTTTAGGGCCCAGTCCCAAGACTTGTTATAGGAGGAGAGCAGTCTGCTGCAGGCAGTAGAAAATAACTCCTTAGTCTCTTTCCCTCTCAGAGCCCAGATTGTGACACACATCCAAGATCACTGTTCAGGCACCAGGATTTACATAATCATGTAATTTCTAAACCATCAGCTAAGTCCATGAAGAAGATGGTGACCCTGGACAATGCTAAAGATAACTCTGTTTTTGGAAAAAAATCAGATGAAGGCAATATCAGGGGAGTATGATGATCTCTGGGAGAGGTGATCAATACCTTGAAGTGCTGACACAATCTTAGACATGCTGCTTTTATCATGAAAAATGTTTGATGCAAGTGACTCTACGAGAGGGTTAAAACTCAACAGTTTGGATCTTTTTTTTGTAGTGTAAGATGAGGAACTCCATTCCCCTCCCTGACAATTAATGAAAGTGGGGCAGTGCAGTCTCACTAAAGCAAGAGCTTTGGATATTATATATATAGTGTATAAGATACGTCTCGTTTCCTCCTGCATGAGAAATAAATAAATAAAAATGGATCAGCGACGACATTAAGACACCTGGGAGCTCTTATCCCAATAGTCTATACCATGAGCCTAAACATTACTTATAAGTGTGTTTTCTAAAACTCCGACAAACATCTGCCTGTGTAGTGTACTTTACACACGCTGGGCAGCTGCCAGCAAAATCATTTACATTTTTCAGATTGAATTTATTGTTGGTATAGAAACTCAATATGGTCCAAACGTCCCTCTGTTTCATAAGCTGAATTAAAAGAGAAGAGGTAATTTTATATCTCAGGAAATATGGCAACCGTGTAATGCACTAATATACATCCTCGTACAGATTCACCGCACAGAAGAGATTCTGCCGCTCTGGCTGAATAGATTATTTCTTTAAATATAGGTCATAGATGCATTCAATTTACATGCATGCATCTTTAATTTCGGACTGACAGCCACTGGTGTAAAAATGATAAAAATGTAAAGCTTAATTCTATGCATTTTGCTCAGGAGGCGTGAATTTATGTAAGTATGGTTTTTAAAGCGGAATTGAAAGAAAACAAAATGAAAAGCTCATACGGGGAGAAAACAAAAAAAAGCAACACAAACTTTTTGGGATCATGTTGATGGGATTTGCTGCTTTTGTAGTACATGTACAAAGCAGGTAAAAAGAATCTGGTTAACTCCAAACTGGAAAAAAGAGTCAGATGAGTTAAACAACACCAAGACCATTGATCTGATCTTGTGGTGCTACAGAGCTCCAAACTTCCTATGGAAATACTGCCCCTCTAAAAGCTAAGATCTTCTATGGTAGGGCATTGACCATTTTTGAGCATAAGGAGTGAGTAAAAGGAATGAAATCAGTATTCCATCACTCACTCATCTCTAGATTGTACAAAGACACATCATGATTTAGAATGAATGCCAGATTTGGCCAAGCAACCAGCATTGTGAGAAGTTTATCAACCTACAAATCTTTCTGTACAGGTTGCCTAAAATTAGACATATCTACCTTATAATAGATTGACTTGTATTCTAAATAAAGTGGGAATTCCTGTACATCTTTCCCATGTTACCTTTGTAGCCCTAAAACCCAGCATACACTGTTGTGCAAATATTGGATTCAGCCAAGAAGTTCTCCCACCACATCCAGACTTCTGTAATTCCCTACAGGGGGCCATTATAGACTTGCAGTTGACCACAGCGGTCTGCTGCAGATTCAGCCCCAGTCTCAACTGTCCTCATTCAATCCCAATGTTCCCATTCAGTTCCATTCAACTGAATATAAGCCAATTTGTGCGCGCAGTTACAGAAGATCATGCCACGGTTCCAGAAAATGTCATGTTGCTTTTGGTTACTTAGTTGCTTGTCCTCTCCTGGAGAAAGAACCATAGTGCAACCACAACTGCAGCCAAGTGCATTACCCGCTGTGCCGTTTGCCATTTCTGGGTGTATAACCATAAGATGCTATGAGCCTGGGAACTGCTAACTGCACAGAATTTCATAATAAGGATAAAAGGGGTCTATGATATCATAAGTCTATGATATTGCTTGTTACATTGATAGAGCAATAAGGAGGGGAAGGAGCAGACCAGTGTCCTAGATTAAAGTGAACCTATCATCACATATTTAACATCATATGAAAGGTTCTCTATCACTTTTAATATATATATGTAATTTCTTTCTTTTTTTGCGGCGGTAAAGTCTTAGGAGGAAAGCTGCAGCCTCCTGGAGGCCGCTCGTTCTGCTCATGCCTGATATTGGGCATGTGTCAGAGGAAGCTTTTCCATAATTTTTGCCATTTGTAACATGTTGAGAAAGACACACCACCTGATCTTGCTCCTGCGCAGTGTGTGATTGGGTGACGCGTAAAGACCTGGAAACAGAAAGAAAGAAGATGGCCATGCTGGACACTATGGTGAGTGGGGGAGAGAAGAGGAAAGTCAAACTCCTAGGCTCAGTTTGTGGATGGATCAAGTTCTTGCCATTGGAAAAGCTAATGGATTTTTATTTTCCATGAAAGTTCCACTTCAAGTCACCATGCACAAATACAATTGTTCTGCATTTTGGGGTTACCCTGGAGGAAATATGAAGTCGCCTCTCCCTGATACCTTTTATTTACAATACAGCTTTAGCAATTATTGAGAACTGACAGATTTACTTGAAATATCCATTTAGTATCAGTTTTTAGAAAGCAACCATTCCTTTTATGACAGTCTCAAATGTTTCTGACGCAAGTGAAGCATAATTATACGTGTCATTATGTTGAAGAATATTTTTTTTTCACCTTACAGAAAAACGATCCGCTCATGTTTCTTCAACACCTACCACATTATTATCCGATTCTGTATTTTCAGCTGTCTCTGCAGCAGATTCGAAGTACATGTAATTTTTTTTTTTAAACAAGCAAAATCTGTCTAACACAATGCTGCTGGAGTATGTTTTAATCTATGCCGCTCTGCAGGCAATCCAGAGGTCATAATTTCACTTCTCTGAAAAGTATTAAAATGTTTGCTGGGGAGAAGAAGCAGCCGAGATCATCCCAGTTAAGGGAGACAAAAGCCTATTGTTAGTGAGTAAACACGTCAAGCTATTACCATAAAGTCATTTCACAGGGAACATTCTGAACATTTTCATATTTGCTTTGCTGTTTTATTTATGGAAATTTTATGATGACACCACTTACAGGTTTTGCCGTGTTCTATTAATCCTTAAACATCCGAGCTGACCCTACACTTGCACTAAGCTAAGTTTTTAAGTGAGTACACATGACATTTGCTACCTGTATCCCCAAGCATCACTTATCCCTACCCCTTACCATACCCCTACCACCTAACCAAATAACCCCACCAGTCCATAAAAGCTCATTTATCCTGGTAAAATTAAAATTCTGGTACAACGCATTGCAAAGATATTTACAAGTTAAATTAGAATATAAAAGAGACAATACCTCCCTTTGAATTATTAAAGAAAAACTTATACCAAGGGGAGACAGGGCCACTAGGTGGTGCTATGGCTTGCACAGAAGTGGTGTGAGCCCTGAGAAAGGCCAAGGTGCAGAGTCTAAGCAGTAACCAAGTCTTCTCCGGAGCCCCTAGTGGTGAGGATGTTAAGCTGCTGGTTACTTCCAGGTTGCTGTTCTTGGGCACATCAGGGTGGGCAGGATGAACACTGTACCAAATCACTAAGCAAAAGAATTGTCAAGGATGGCTGGGGTCGAGGCAGGCAGCAAGCATAAGAGAGAAGGTCACAAGCCAGAGGTCAAATACCAGGTATCCAGGAAATAGACACCTGGGACACAGGGGCCACAGCGGACGCAGAATACACAGGATACACTGAAAGCAACAGGAGGCACAGGTGACACAGGAATATCCACAGACAGAGAGGAACACTGGAACAGTCAAAGGGAATAGGCTGGAAAAAAACAGACTGGGCAACAAGGGGTTAGCACAGGAGCTGGACAGGAGAAACACTGAGTCAACCAACAGGTGTGCAGGAAATGCTCAGCAGAGCTAGGGTGCTCGGCACTGGTGAAGACATGTTACACGAACGTTGAGTACTGTGTCTGCGCTAGCTAAATAGCCATGAATGATTAGGAGGTTATTTCCTGATTGGCCAGCAGGATGGGCAGAACTGATAAAGCTTGGAAGCGCATGCACGCCCTGAGTCAGAATTGCTCACATGCGCAGGAGAGAGGCGCCTGTGCTTTAGCAAGGAGGAGGTAAGTGTGACGATTCCTAGCTGTATACATATAGAGAAAGTTTCTATTAGAAAACAGAGGGCAGTGTTGGAGCAAGATTGTAGCACCCAGGCTCTCCGCACCATGGGGTGACAGGAATGACTGAAAGATGATTTCAGCATAGGAATGTCTATTAGGTCAAAGCACAGAGAGTCAAGGTGAGGTAGATAAAGAGGCGGAGGTCAGAGCAGGTGGTAGACAAGGCAGAGTTGAGGTCAAATCCAGACAATCAGAACAGAGAAGTATCTGACAGAGAGGCAGGAAATGCACTCAGGATCCAGCAGCAAAGATTCAAACCTATACAGAGTTCACCTGTCACATCAATATCATAATGGTGCATGTGGGGAATGTAGAAAGACAAAAATCCATGTGTAATATTAAAAAAGTTTTGGTGCCCAACACAATTTACATTTTGGCTTCTTCTGGGGATGTAGAGACAGATTGTATTATCTATAGTTTCATAGATAACCTGATGTAGCTTAGTAGAAAGGTTCCAAGCTTTTTTGCGGTGGTCAAAGGTGTAATAACGGGGGGTCGCATGAAGACAGCTCACAGCAGGAGCTGTGGTATTCAGACTGCCTCCTTTAATGAGATTGGCAGTGGGCATCCCTGACCCCTGGTCCCCCTGTAAAAAAGCTGGGGTTATCTCTAAAACTATACCTTAGAACAAGGGTTATTAAAGGTCGCCTCAGTAACCTGTTCATTTAATATTTTCTGTCTCTACATCCCCTGAAGAAGCCAAAAGGTGAAACGCGTCGAATATAAGGACGTATTTTATTATAACAAATAGACCTTTCGTCTTCCTACATTCCCCCCTATACAGGACATGTACTATTATGATATTGAGGTAACATGTAAACTTTCTATAGTTTAGAATCTTTGCTCCAATGTTTTCAATGTATGAACATATCAACTAGTAAACCAACTGTACTGCCAAAAAAATACTCTGTTTTCTGTTAGAAACTTTCTCTATCAGGATAAGGGAGAAGCAGTGGGCTAAAGTACAGGGCTATGGTTAAATGATCATGGTTACGTTCAATAAGTGTCAGGTTCAGCTAAATTTTTCCAAACCTGATTCAAATCGAATGCATAGGAGGGAGCAGGGAGTTATACAGCAGGATCTGTTCCCAGAAAGCCACCTCATTACCAAAATAATTAT
This sequence comes from Pyxicephalus adspersus, assembly GCF_032062135.1. NCBI lineage: Eukaryota > Metazoa > Chordata > Amphibia > Anura > Pyxicephalidae > Pyxicephalus > Pyxicephalus adspersus. The sequence goes on along the minus strand of NC_092869.1, from coordinate 46,658,849 downwards.
TTTGTAAAATATTTTATATAATAGACATAGTATATTGTATTATATTTATCTAAAATTATCCTAAATATATTTATAATTAATTTTAATTAGAATTTATATATTTGCTTATCAGGTATCAGATTATGACTTACCCAATGTTGACAAAAAGGTTGAAAAAAGACCATTACGTTTATTCAAAATAACAAAGATGAAACCATTTAATAAAAAAATGCATATTCCAAGACCTAAATCTAAGGCTTCTGTTTATTAAAATTTTCACTCAACATTTACCCAAAATTTACATTTTTTCACATTGAATTCCAACTTTACATATTTAAATTGTGCATTTGAAACAAATAAATGTGAGCATGAGATTCATAACATTATTTAAAGCTAATATTCCGACCAGAAATATATAGAAGTAACTTTGCGGAGTTGTCTGTCGGTGCAGGAATATGACTGAGGTCAATGGAAATGTGTCATTTTAATAAAATAGACATGGAGAGCTAGATGAAACTGAATCCTAATTTTCATCAAGCTTTAAATCACAGTGGTGAAGATTTATATTCACCACCATGCTCGGTGTCTAATGACATTGGTTGCTATGAGACTCCGGGACAGAAATGTTAATAAAATCGTGATTTGGTGGTTTCGTATTACAAGATATAAGCAATGAATTATAGAAAAGGCAGAATATATTTTGGTCATAGCCTTGCATGAGTTTGCTGTGGCCGAGGAGATTTCAGTAAACATTTCTCGCAATTGCTCGACCACGTGTAAATAACTAATACAACTTGTGGGCATTCGGCAGTAATTACTGTTTCTTTTAACATTGCATTAGGGATGTGGCATAAATTCCTGGTGTAAAATATATCTTGTGGGAATATTCATGACCAAGTCTTATAAAATGTAAAAAATTGATGTTGGATCTTAGATGAGGAAAGGGATTTGACCGAAGCTTTAACGTTTTACTTGATTTAGATATTATTGAATGTCTGAAGAATTGGTGACCTCCAATGGGCTCCTCAAGTTTGTTGAAGCCCTTCTTATTTTTACCTTTTTCCCTACTCCATCCAGTAGCTTGTTGGGATGTGTTGTGTGACCCCACATTGCACACAGATGGTCAGCAGTTAGAGCTTAAGAAGATTTGTTTTTCAACACCAGTGGTTCTGGTAAGTAAGTACTTTAGAAGGTTACCCAAAGTGTTGATGTTGGGATTGGGCTGAATGTATTGGCCCAAACATCCAACATTCAGTTTTTTCGAGTATCCATGCTAACTTACGCTACGCTAGCTCTTTATGTGTATAATAAGTATCCATGCTAACTTACGCTACGCTAGCTCTTTATGTGTATTATAAGTGTTGCTTGTTACGTACAATTACCCAACATCACTGTAGGGAAAATGGTGGTGCAAATTTTAAATAATTTGTTGTTTTTAAGGGGTAGGAAATGCCATGACACCACCAGTCAATAGGAAAGCCACTTAGAAGACTAGCCCATGAAAATATTCACTACTGATTTCATTCTGTTACCACAATGTGAGCAGCATCACCTACCTCCATGTAGCTGTGCTTTTTTCCACCATTCTCTGCATCCCTTGCACTGGGTCTGAGCACAGGCCAAGGGGAGTTTGGAGTGGGTGCTACAGCCAATGAGCAGATTATAAAATTCTGTCCTGCCATTGGCTGCTGGACCTTTTTAAACTTCTTTAGTTCTAGGCTGAGGTTGCTGGATCCTCAGTGCATTTCCTGCCTCTCTGCCAGCTATGGCTCTGTTCCTATTTTCTGGATTTCACCTTGTTTTGACCTTGACTCTGCCTTGTCAGCTGCCTGCCCACACCTTGGCCTGTTCAAATACCTCACCTTGACTCACTGTGCTCTGACCTGATAGCCATTCCTAAACTGAAGCCATCTGATCCTTGTTACTTGCCGGAGGGGAGAGCCTGGAGGCCACTGCCTGGTGACCTTCTTGCAGCAAAGGAATCCGATGGCCACTTAGCTCATCACTCCTTGCAGGGTGTGCTGGTGAAGGAGATTGCAAGCATCAGGTTATTTCTGTGTCACCAGGGGAAGGTGACCTGTAACACATTGATAATAGACAGATGGTCTCTTGTTTACCAGTAATAGTATTATCAGGGAGCAATTGTAAATGAAGTTCTCCCATAGTATGGGATCCCATTGGTAGGGTAAAAAATGATTAGCTTTCTGTTAGGAGATGCTTATCCATCCGGAGATCCCGTGCTCTGCACCATTGCAGTATAAAACACTGTTTACTATGTCTGGCAATGTCATTTGCAGCAGCCAGGAGAACTAAGATAGCAGCAGCCCCTGCTCCCCTTTAGCAGAGATGTTATTTTATCGGCATCCCCTGCACACACTGTGAGGCTGTGCACAGGTAAAGGGGATATTAGAGGCAGATTAACTCCTGGCTCAGTCTTGCACTGCTACTGGCTGCCGGGAATTTATAACCTCTGCCTGTGACACCTGTGCCAACTTCCTTTTTACCTTGCTTGATAGACTGATCACATGGTTTTGACCTTGGCTTGTATTCTGGATCACCTGGTTTTCTTGTGTTGTTTATTTGTGGGCTCCAGCCCATCCCCAGACAACATCCCTTGTGCAGTAAGACCTGGGGGCAACCGAGTGCTGGAAGACGCAACCTGTCTCCCAAGGCTGAGCGAGGCTTGCTAAAGGTGAAGACTGGTGCCTGGTGAGGACTGGTGAGGACTGGTGCCTGGTGAGGACTGGTGCCTGGTGAGGACTGGTGCCTGGTGGGGACTGGTGCCTGGTGGGGACTGGTGTCTGGTGAGGACTGGTGTCTGGTGGGGACTGGTGTCTGGTGACGACTGGTGCCTGGTGGGGACTGGTGCCTGGTGGGGACTGGTGGTGCCTGGTGGGGACTGGTGTCTGGTGACGACTGGTGCCTGGTGACGACTGGTGCCTGGTGGGGACTGGTGCCTGGTGGGGACTGGTGTCTGGTGACGACTGGTGCCTGGTGGGGACTGGTGCCTGGTGGGGACTGGTGCCTGGTGGGGACTGGTGTCTGGTGGGGACTGGTGTCTGGTAGGGACTGGTGCTTACCAGGGCCCTACACTTTCCAGTTTTCTGGTGGAGTCAGGGGCAAGTTCATATCATAATATTAGGAAATCACATGCACAATTTAAAGAATACATGGGGCTTTTGTAACTTAGGTTACCTCTGTTCAAGGCTGTGTTCATGTTTTGCTATTGTAGTTTATTAGGCTTCTCTAACGCACATTAACACGTATTACCATTATGGAAAATTTCACTTAGGCCAATAAAGCACTGGGTCCCGGGTATGAATCTCCCATGTTCTCTATGTTCTCCCAGTATTTATGTGGCTTTCCTTTGGGTATTCCAGTTTCCTCCCACATCCCACACATGCAGTTAGGGTAATTGGCTTTCTGGAAATTTGGCGTTAGACTGTTAATGACATATGACTATGGTATGAACATTAGATTGTGAGGGACAGTTAGTAATGTGACTATAGACTTTGTAAAGCACTGCGTACTATGTCGGCGCTATATAAATACAAGATAAAAATATTAAATGAGATAGCTGCTGACTTTATTGACCAATCATGTGCAATGAAAAATCCTGTTTTTTGTTATCTCCTTGTACGTGATTGGGAAGTCTTTGGAACGTGAACTCTCAAACTAAATGTGTGATCATTCACCTTGGTAAGTGAACAGCCTGAATTCCTTTCACCCACATAGTGTACCATTACTGAAATATAAAAAATCCTGCCTGTTCACATATTTTAAATTTTGAGGTCAAACTTCCACTTCCAGATAACATATTCATGTTTTTCTTGCTTGTACAGCGAGCAAAGGGAACAGAAGGTTCTCCGTACTACTTACTACTTCTCGGCTTTTCTATGTGATATGATTTCATGTATAATTACAACAACTTGCTACTTTAAGCCAATCTTGATGAAACATTTCATACGGCTAAATGAAAAAAATATGAAATACGAGTTTCTTAGTAATCAACAATCTATGTTCTATGTATAAATCTGTAGATACCAACAATAAAGTGTTACCCCGGGGGATAAAACTGAGTTCCCGCTGCTGATTGTTACCACCGTGTACAAAAATAGATGTCCTTTCCAGTGACTTTCATAGGAAAGCTGTCACTATAAGGACTGGCTGCAGCTCTCAGCTATCTCGAGGGAGAAGAAATCAGAGCTTTTTACCGCGGCCAAGAGGAAAAATATGAATTTGTTTTCATGTTTGTTTCAGGCTGTCTGCAATGAGATGTAGTGAATGTTATAGCTCCGGGTGAATTGTTTCCTACAATCAATGAGTGCCTGTGTTTTATTAAAGAAGCAAATCTGCTGTGTCTCCGATTATTTTTGGAGGGCTATACATTGTGACAGCGGAGGTCTGCTAATTAAAGGACAACTCCTGGCAAATAATAAAAACATTTCTATGTCATCACTGAGCAACTCAACCAAATAGAATGTTGTGGAGTTATAGTGGCCACTGATCCCCCTTGACATTAAATTCTTGTATAACCTTTCCCGCCACTCCTTAAATTGAAATGGGTCCTCACATTGGGGCAGCAGGACTGATTGGTAAGAGAGTTGAAGTGATTGGCCCTTTGGTTCATCGGGTGCTCTGAAATTAAGGTAAATAGTTCATCCACATTACATAAAGGGGTCATTTTACATAAGGATCCGACTTGTTTATGGTTGTGGGCACTGGTTTTAAAAATTCTGATAAACACAAAGGTTTAATCAGCTATACAAGAATAGCAATATAAATAATAGTTAGGTGTAGGAGACGCATATCTGACCAGTGATCCCGCGTTCTGCTCTACTGCAGTATCACATCATGTTGATTCTGCCCAGCGATGTTACTTGCAGCAGCAAGGAGAACAAAGAAATAGCTGCATCCCCGGTTTCCCTTTAGCTGTGCAGCCTGAGACTTACTTTCTCAGCATCCCCAGCACATACTCTGAGGCTGTGCACAGCTAAGGGGCATTTTAGGGGCAGATTAGTCCCTAGCTCCATTCTGCCCTGCATTGGCTGCTAGGACTTTATAGCCTTTTTGCTCACAGTCACCATTTGAGTGTTGTAGCATTAAACTAGGCTGACCTGCTGCTGGTGTGTTTATTTGTTGGATTTATTGGCGCTGACCCTGTGATTGTATCCTTCCTGGACCCACCTTTGCCTGTAACCCCGACTCTGCTTTGTCTTTATCATTAGATTCCTCGTCTGGTGGACTGATTACCTGTGTATGGCCTCTGGCTCCGTATTGTGGTCCCTACTGGAATCCTTTGTACTGCATTATCTGTGGGCTCCCGGCCCTCTGTCAGTCCTTCTCCAGACCCCATCCCTTCCATCCAAAAGTCCTTTGTGACAGAGCATCCAGCCTCCCGAGGTTTGCTATAGGTGAAGTCTGCTGTGTTAGTTTAGGGGAATGTTGTCTGGTGAACACTGGTGCTGGACCAGGGCCTTATACCGGGAATATAAATGTATTTAACTCATTTTATTATCCTTTCTTTCCAGACTTTCCTTCTGTTCTTGTCTTTGTCTCTACTTCTAGTTTTCCTTTCCCTACCTTTCCTCTATCCTTCTATTGCCTCAATGTTCTACCCTTTCTTTTCCTTTCTCTCACTTCCTCGTTTTTTCTTCTCTATTTTTGGCTACTGGAACCTGCCACCCCCTATTCATGTAGACAACAATTTCCCTAAAGAATGCAATGGTATGAACTTGTGCTTTGTATATTATATTCTTGAAAAAGCCTCTTGTGTGTAGATATCCAAAGCCCTGAGACTGCTGCTGGGTGCCGCCATCTTCAATGTGATGTCAGTAGACCCAGATCTGTCTCTCCGGTGACACTTTACAGTTCTCTGGCTGCTATATAAAAGGTTATGGAGGGAACTGGGTCAGCAAGGACAGCAATTAAACACTTCCAGAAGAGGAAACGGTCAGGGAGGGGGGTTACTGCTATGGAAATGACAAGCTAAAAGCAATATTGAGGTCAGAGGCTGCTGCAAGTTCATAAAAATCATTTATGGAAAGGAAAACATTGAAACTGGAACTCACAATTTCTTTGACATTGCTTTTACTTGGTGACAGGGTCTCTTTAAGGTAAAGAAGAATTAAATATTTCCTTTGATGAGAAATCGGTATTGGCTACAAGATAAGATGCAGAAATGATTTGAATTATAGTAAGTGTTATATATTATTACATCAATGGGGTATGGGATAGAACAAATAAAGGTTTTTAGGCATCAATTAATACATATTAATGTTTGTGGAGTGGACTTGTGCAGACACATTTTATGTGCAGATTTTTAAGGTGCAAATAACTTCATAATTGCTGAATTAAAAATAAGTGTGTTTAACCTAAAATGTATCACTGTATCACTACGATACATTTCACTGATGATGTGATTGGACCAACGTCTCCCCATCTGTTCCGTGTCAAGCAGTGTGCCTCTACTGTCCTCATCTACGGGGCAAATATGGATGGGGCGATTTGTATTTTATTCAATTTTATTCATTTAATCATTTGTGACATAGGTCTGATATGCCCTATTTTGCCCCTGAAGACATTATGGTCTGTGAAAGGCGTTGAGCCTGTTTTTAGGACAGAAATAAGAGAAGTCGAAGCTACCAAATGATTGATGTTTTTTAACCACCCTACCGCTAAACCCCGACCTTGGTTCGGGTTAAAAAAAATTACAATTATCGATAAACCCGAACTTTTCTCACTGTATGAAAATACAGTGAGAAAAGTTTGGGTTTATCGATCACTTACCTGGTCCCGCTGCGATCATCCAGCGTCGTGTTCCAGCGTAGTCCTCCAGCGTCGATCTCCAGCGTCAGGTGCCTTCTCCAAAAAGAAGAAGACGGCCGGCGGGGAAGAGGAAGCCGGCCGGCTTCTTCTCTATCCGTAGCGTGTACGTGTCCCTCGGCAATGACGTCGGCGCGTGTGCGGCAAATTCAAATTGAAACTCATTCAAACACATTTTGTATTGAATTGAATACAAACTCCTGTATCCAATCCAATACAAAATAATATAAAATAAATACAAAGTATATAACTGGTAAATTCAAACGCTTATTTTGTATTGGATTGGATACAAGCTCCCGTATCCAATCCAATACAAAATAATAGAAAATATATTTATGTGGTTTTGTCTATAGGTATGTGAGGGACACTAGGGAGGTGTTTTAGAAAAATATATTACTATACAGTATACCGAATTATCGCATTTTCAGTATTTTTCATTTATTTATGTATTCTTGTTTAAGGGGATTTTTGTGTCTTTTATTTAATTTTTATTAAAGTAATTTTTTTTTTTACATGATTGTGTGTTTCAAACATTTTTTATATTCATGATATCTACTAGACCCCTATTCGGACATATTTCTGTAAGTTACAGGTCTACAATTTAAAAAAAAAAAATTTCATGAAAAACAGTGTAACGCTTTTGGAACAGAAATCTAGACATCAGTGTAACGCCCAGGTGGTTAATATGCACTATTGTCGTGTTCATGTTTTTTCTTTTCTTTTTTTTGTGTATATGGATTGAATTGTTTTGTTTTTTGTCAGGAAGTTATTTGTATGCCTACAGAATCCCTGATTTTTTTTTTAAGTTTTCTTTTCTTTTTTCTTCTTCAACATAATGAAATATACGGGACGTGGCATTTATTAATAAGTGTTTGATAGAGTAGAACACACAGAAGAATTATTCTTCCTAATACATATTTATGTTAAAAATACAGCTTTTATTACAACATTGGAATAGTTAAATAATAGCTATAGCAAATAATATCACACAATATTATACAGAAGCATCACATATTTCCACCTCCAATGTAATTCAATGCGTTTCACGGTAAAAAACTGCTTCTTCAAGCACGTATAACCAATGGACAGGTTGAATATTGTTGATGATGAAATGCCACTGATTTTTTGTTAGTACGTCCGATCCTCAAATCCTCATCCATGGTGACACGCAAAGAAGCAGAGAAGCCGAGGACGAACCACAAAGCCAAAAGAATGTCCTGAATTAGTGGAACTTAAGCTTGCTTTTCTGGTCCAACCCATCTCAGCAGTTGGCACAGCCTTTGCAATGTCTTTATCTCATATATTATTAGAAGATATAATCTATATTATATTATATATCCATATATTATTCCTTCCCAGCTTTGTGAGTGGGCAGTGGAAATAGACTCCGTACACTGATGATATTGTTTCTCTGTCACTCTGATCTTTCCTTCTTTAAGGATATTACTTGCACTGCAATGCACTTTATATTATTACACAGTATTTATAGCGCCATCCTATTACACAGCGCTGTACAAAGTCCATAGTCATGACACTGTCCCTCAAAGGAGCTCACAATCTAATGTGCCTACCATAGTCATATGCCATTAATGCAGTCTAAGATCAATTTTTGGGGGGAAGCCAATTAACTCAACTACATTTTTTTTTGGTATGTGGGAGGAAACCCACCCAAACACAGGGAGAACCTGCAAACTCCATGCAGATAGTGCTCTGGCTGGGATTTGAACCTGGGACCTAGGGTTGCAAAGGCAAGAGTGCTAAGCTATAATTGCTGCACCTAATAGGCCCTTTGTGCTGCTTTGTGCTTGATTCTGTATAGAGACTGTCAGGATACCGATGATACACTAAATCCAAGTAATTACATTGCTGCATTAAAATATATAAATGTAATAAATGTTTAATGATTACAGAGTTGTGTTGATTCTGTCTATTATGTCTAATCAGCTTTAAAATATCTGTTTTCCAGCTTAAATGCACGAGCTATAGAATGACATTAGAACCTGAAGATGGGGAATCTGTGAATCATCATGTAACAAGCACGATAGGGATCATGTTAACATTGGATCAGTTCTAAGGACTGCAGGCTGCAAACTAAGCAGAAATTGATAGATGACTGGCAAGCTTATCAGTTCCCAGCAAATTAGGGAATATAACTAGGACATCTATGCAAATACATCATGTCAGGAAGCCTTGCCATCTCCTCCGTCTATCTCAGATTGGGACAGGAGATGTAGCGTGCTATTAATATTTAAATAGGACGATCGTATAGCAAGCTGGGTAAGCAATTTAAATGCACTCATGTCACACCATCCACATACGGATGCCATTTATTTATTACTGGGAGAGGCTCCTGTTCTATTGAACATTTGCTTTGCTGCAAAAACATCCAGCTCATGATCAAACGTGTCATTTACCGCTCTGCTACTGAATATCTGCAAATATTTCATGAGCGACGAGGATTATTCAGATATAATAATGGCAAATTGTGCGCATCGGAGTCATGCAGAGGCTGCTCACTATTTTGGCATTGTATGAGATCCGCTCAGGTTTTAGGCAAATAAAAGGGCTCCAAATGCTCAATATTCCAGATCCCTGCATTACAGCCATTCTTTTACTTTGGGCATTGGAGATGGTGGGGGCCTAGTTTGCCTAAACTAAAAACTGGCCCTGGACGTGCTGACCTGGATGACCATGAAATGTGAAATATTCAAATATGAACATAGCACTAACAATTGGTCGAAACGTAACATACATTTAGGCTATTTTCAGCAAAATCTCATCATTTACTGCTTTGGGGCACCAAGTAGTTGCCAACAGATGCCCAGGAGCAATTACAGGTGGTGACCGCGGGGCTATTTCTAGTTTCAGCAAATGATTTGCTTGTGGTTAGAAGGTTTTTTTTTCTAATATTTAACTTGGAATTATGTCATCCATGGTAATGGTCAAACTCTACGACGCTGCATGTAGAATCTGAAGAACCGCACACACCGCTGTCACAAGCAGAAAAAGAAGGAAAGCTTTTTATTCCAAAATTAAACATTTTTAGGGGCAGTTAAGGTATGCAATGGTACGACAAAAATATAACCATATCCTAAATGTAGTCAGGGAATTCATGTATATTAACTTTCTTTTTCTCTTGTTGTTCCCTAAAACCCCACCAGCAGCCTGGGAAGCCCTGCCAGTCTAAATTGTCATGACCGGTGACTGATAGAGGAATCCGAAGAAGTCTGCAAATGCTGCAGAATATGATGGCGTCATTAAAAAGATAAAATAAAATTGCAGGAGTAGTTACTTCAAAGAAAGTAATGGCGGCACCCCGCTGCGTGTGCACGCTTCTATCTCCCCCAATCTCCTGCAGGCATGAGCAATGACTAATGAGCAGTCACAGCTAAAGGGTATCCAGGGATTGTTCACACAGCACTGCAACTGCAGGCTATCCTCCCCTCCTCCTCCCAGGATGTCTCTCTCATTAACTGCACTCCTGCCAAATGTTGCCATTTCAGGGGACGTTGGAATACATTTGCTGCACTGGTATGACAATCTTCATATTAGACATTTGTACGGGTCTAGTGATACAAATTGCATCTAAGTAGCAGACAAATATTTTAATTCCACATGGAATTTCTTCTAGAAATAGGTGACAGTGGCTGGTATTGTGGTTCCTGCAGCTTGGTATCTGTGTATGTGAGATCATCATGAAAACTTGGAATGATATTTTCCGATAGCACTATTGTTCACTCCTTATTGTCACACTTACCTGTTCCTCACTAAAGCACAGCCATCCCTCTCCTGCGCATGCTTGCAGTTCTGATGCTGGGCGTGCCTCTGTTTCCAAGCTTTATCAAGTCCATCCAATCCGCTGGCCAATCAGGAAATAGCATCTTGGTCAGCCCTGGCCATTTAGCTAGCTCACAGACTGTATTTATTGTTTGTGCAACAAGTCTATACTAAGTGGTTCAAGGGCCCAAGTTCTCTGATCCAGTTCCTGTTCACCTGATGCTTAATTCAGTGTTTCCTCTGTCCAGCTCCTGTGTTAACCCCTCGTTGTCCAGTTTGTTGGTTCCCAGCCATCTTCCCTGTGCAGTTCCAGTGTTCCTGTCTGTCTGTGGATCTCCCTGAGTCTCCTGTACCTCCTGTTGCTTCCAGTGTCTCCTGTGTCCCCTGTGCCCGCAGTGGCCCCTGTGTCACTAGTCTCTGTCTCCTGGATCCATGGCTATTGACCCCTGGCTTGTGACCTGACCTCTCTTGCTTGCTGCCTGCCTTGCCCCGGGCTTTCCTTGACTATCCTCCTGCTTAGTTATTTGGTCCCGTGCTTTGCCCACCTTGGTGTGCCCAAGGACCGCAACCTGGCAGTAACCAGTGGCACAACATCCTCACCACTAGGGGCTCTGGAGAAAACCTGATTACTGCTTAGACTTCTCAGGGCTCACACCACCTCCATACAAGCGGCAGCGTCCCCTAGTGGTCATGTCTCTCCGAGCGTGACAAACGCAAAGCCCTGCCTCTTCCATGTCTCCATACTCCATGCAGAACAAGGTATGGAAAATCTGTAAACAGGGAAAGATCCGCTGCAAGGAAACCACAGCCAATACTGGTTATTAGTATGAATCAATAAATACCACTGATATGATCTATTTAAATCTTTTTAAGGTAGTTGCAATCTCAATAAAACATAGTAATGCCAAAAAATTGCTGGAAAGGTCAGTGAGACCTGTAGGGATATGCCTCAATTTATTATTCATATAAAAGAAAGAAAAAAGGATGATTTTTTCCCGTTATGTCAGGAATACAGGTTTTGAAATGCAGCTGTCAATCATACTTGCCCACTCGGTGGTGCTGCTGATGCTATCATTTATATATTTACAATACAACAGCTAGTAGGGATAAGCGAGCAAAATTCATAATTTTGATCTTGCGGCAAATCGGGCCTTTCTCGCTTACAGAACATGTAAGTCAGGACAACCTTGTGATTCACCACAAGGTCGTGTTCTCACCGAATTCAGATGATCTCTCAATGGGGAATCCCCATTGAGAGTTCATCTGGAGTTCGCTTGCAGTCACAGCTGATTGGAGGCACTCGCGTGCCTCCAATCAGCTGTGACCGCAGGTTCCCACGCTCCCTGGGCTGTACTTATCAAGGGAGCGTGGGAGTCTGCACTTCAATGGAATTTGCGAAATTGGTTTGCCGAAATTTGGCGGACCCATCAGAAGTTTGGGGAAATTTTTGTAAGAATGTCAGAGGCATTCTCGCTCATCCCTAACAGCTTATAAGGTAATAACATTTGTTCATAAATTGATGTAATGTTTTAATTTTCTTATATCTAATTGAGATTGACAGCTGATACTCTTAGATTTTGAGCTCTTCTGGGCAGGGTCCCCATGTTTGTATCTGTCTGTCAGTCATAAATACTGCCAATATTGTTGTAGTTATAGTGACTGTCTACAAATTAGCATCAGCACCACCTAGTGGATTTATTGAGATTGGCAGTCACATTTAAAACCTTGTATTCCCAACAAAAGTTTTACTGTGCTTTACAGCTAACTAAAAGCATTTTTCACTTAGGGCATGTTCTTACAGGTTCCTTTTATCCTCCCCAGTCATTTTAGTAAGATACTAAAGGTTTTCAATAAATTCAGAGGTTTGGTGACCATAGAATTTAATGTAAATTTGTTTAAAATAATCAATGCAAATTTTGAACTTAGATCATCTATAAACAATGTCCCTTCTGCAAGAAAATAACCTTACCTGCTTGATCACAATTTTTTTATCTTCACTCCTGTTCCTGTTCCATAGTAGGCACTGACATGTTCTTTGGCTGCCAATATTTGTCCATCCTGATTGGCTGGGAGTGGATGCTGTAATTCCTGCACATGCATGTCCCAGCATCCTGCACTGTACTCAGAAAAGAAGATTGCAAAAGGCAGGTAAGCATTAGTGTTGGTCGAATATCTCACTATTCGATTTGACAGCTATTCGATCATATAGGGCGATATTGTTTGGGTGATCAAAAGTCGAATTCGAACACCAGTCAATAGGGGGAAAATCTTGGCTTTTTTTCGGGACTGTTTGGAACTGCAGGTGCAATCAGGGGAGCGGAGCTGACAGCTCCGCTCCCCTGATTGCTCTTCCAGCCCCAGCGTAACTATAGTATGTGTTCTTGGATAGAGTGTCTCTATCCAAGAAAACAGGAGTCCTACTGGATCCCCGGGCACTAGAGACTAAATGGGGACAAGTCTACCCATTCATTCACCTCTCGTGCTCTGTGATTGAGGCTTGAGCTATCATCAGGGTTTTCCTTTCCTCAGCCAATCACAGAGCACTAAAGGTGATGAATGGGGAGACTTGTCCTCATTTAACCTCTAGTGCCCGGGGATCCCACACTGACAGGAGGATTCCCACAGCTGTGCAGCCATGGGAATCATCCTGTCATTATGGGATAACCAGTAAAAAATACACACAAATCACACACATTCAATAGATTACTTTAACATTAAAGCCTCTTTTTTTAACACATTTTTACACACAAATTTGCAAAGTCGAATTCCATGATTTTCGGATCGGGTCTATCCGAATTCGAACAGCCATATACAGGTTGAATATAAGGACAACCCGAATTCGAACGCCAACACTAGTAAGCATGCTTTTTTAGCAGGGGGGACACAGAAGGGACATTGTCCCTGCTGAACGCAATATTTCTTTGGGGAACTAAAATTCTGCTTTGTTTTTTCGGATAGGCCTTTAGAATCGGACCTAGAAAAAATAGAATAAACCCCCCAAATCAGACAATACTCGGCTTTATTAATATTTGTGTAATTGTATTTACCTATTTTATTCACTTTTTTACTGCCTGAAGGAGCCATTGACAGCCATTTGCACCTAAAAGCCTCCAAAATATTTTATTTCACCTTTTTCAAATATGTTTTTTAGGTTTTGCACGAGGGGATCAAGAAAGCAATTTGTCAAACAGAAGCAAGGTCATGTATAATAAACAACAGAAGTTTGGTGGGGACATTGGAAAGAACAGGTAGAAGGGGTAGGGGAAAGTCAAGGCGGGGGTTATAATGAAATTAAAATGTAATAGGCAAGGATGGGCCAAAACTACAGAAAAGTGGGCGCAGGAGGCTGGGGAGGGGAAGTGAAAGAAGAATAATAAAGTTCAAATTGTTAATGAGTGCTGAGTAAAGGAAGGTGATAGGAACTTGTCCACCCAAGGTGTCCAGATGGAAGAGAACTTGGTCATGGTGTTGTGAAGTCGAGCAGTTCGTTATTCTTGCAAAAAAGTCTGTCAGCCATTTTTTGGCTTCAGTGAAGCGTATACAAGGTGAGTTCCACCATTGTGCAAGGGATTGTTTGGCAGCAGTGAGGACATGCATGAGCAGAGGAAATTGATGGTTAGAAAAAGAATCTGGTGGACGGTTGAGGAGTGCTATCGTAGGATCCCTAGGAACTGATCTGGGGAAGAATGCAGTAGTGAGGCAGAAAACTTTGGACCAATATGAGGGTGCAATTGGGCATCACCACCCGCTATGTTTCTATAAAATGATCCAGGATGGGGGCATCTGCAGAAACATAAAGGGGAGTTATCAGGAAAGATTTTGTAACGGTTGGTGGGAAACAGATACTGCCATTTGAAGTTTGTTTCCTGGGCGCTCCCATTGGCTTACCAAGACCTGGATGTTGATCATATTTGTTGTATTATATCTTCAGAGAATGTTGTATCCAAGTGTCTCTCTCATCAGACAACATAGGAGGGGGTGGGAGGTTAGGTCCAAAAAGCAAGGAGGGTACAGGAAAGAAATGAGACCCCAAGCATGTGAGTCACAGATTCATTTAAATGGGGACCCAACGTGAAATGGGGACCTCAATCGTGAGAATAATTTTACCTTTCAATTTCATTTTTTAGGAATCTTGATTTTTTTCCGAAAGTTCAGAGAAATAAAAACTCTCAGTTTTGTTCATTTCTAATGAGAGTCATTTCACTTTTTCAGTGCTCTGTATTGAGCATGTTTCCCCCCGACGGAGATGAATCCGGTCATATTTTCTATAATATGTTTATATTGCTATATGTGATGTACTGGATACGTCTGCCATTTAGAGATTCCATTCTCAGGGTCTCAATGTAGCTTTAAAATACAGTAACATACTTTTCTATGTGTTCACAGTATTTCAGGGATAGAAAAAATATAGATTTTGCTGTTTTCTAACATAATATGATATATTTTTTTTCTCACACAGTCTGAGGGAGCTGGAACAAATCATTACTCTGCTGAAATGCTACTTAGCACTTTGTATTTTATTGCTATTTAAAAGAATCGAGAAGAATAGAGAGAGGAAAAATGGTCTTGCTGTGAGAAAATTGTGGTTATTGTCAATCCGTAGGAGAAGTGTTTGAAATCCATTATAACATGAAGGCTTTATTATTACTTGTAGATTCAGAAGGCGACCATCTTGCAGACTCGGAGTTCCTACACTTGGCTCAAACCTTGCAGTCGTTTGTCACATTCCGAAGTGTTCTGTCTTAACCCCCAAGTCCCAAAGATATTTCACAATCTGAATAGAGTGCCCTATTTTGTCACTTGTATTACTCGAATTTTCAGGCGAAATATCTACAGCTTGTAAGCTACGACTGTTGTTAGTTTGGAATGGACAGATGCCATTTGGCTAGAAGTCAATGGAGAACCTGAAAATGGTTCAGGTGGCTTAGTGAAGGGTAATATTCTCTATCCTTGTGGTAATAAGTAACTCCCCCAGCCTTGGGGTCATAGTTTGAAGACCCTTTCTGTTCCCCCATGACTGTACCCCATATATAAAGCCAGATCCATAAAGACATGGGGTCACCAATTTGGAACTTACATTTCCTGCTCCTCCAGAGCTCTCAACTCAACCCTACTGAACACCTTTGGAAAAAAATGCAAAGTCAACTACAAACCCAATCTTCTTCTTCTGGCCAACAATAATACTTAGAAATACTCTTTGACTAATTGGGCACCACATCTCAAATGCTGCAAAGTCTATTCAGAAGAATGGAGCTTGTTGTAGCCACAAAGCTGGGGAGTCCTTTTATCACACCCATGGTTTTAAAATGAGATGTCCAATGACTGACCTGGTTGCACTGTGTAAAAGGGTAACTAAGTGACTATCAACATTTAATATTAAAAAATGTAGAGTTCTGCACTGTGCCTTAGGTCAGTGTAAGTGACCCCAATAATCTTTTTGACTATCTGTAAGGGTGATATTCTCCCAGCAATGTAAGAGGAATTATTCCCACTGACCACCAGACTAATGTACTGTGAGCTGTGGATATAGTAATGATAGAAGGGGGTCCCTGAAGACCTGAAAGTTATTTCAAGAGTTTGATTGATCTGGGTGTTCTGATAAACCACATACTTAATAATAGAATGCAATGCCAAACCTCAATTTCTAAAGCTAGCAAAGTACTTCCGTGTACTTTTTTGATTTGACACTACTACAAAATTTGTTTGAGGAAATCACCCCGGGACTTTTAAGGCATTGTAATAATATTCATTAGATCAGATACCACATAATTATAATAAAACTTCCATTTATTAAGAACCAATATTTAAAAAACAATCATTAAACAACCATTGATAACATCATTACAGATATATAGATCACTTTTAGGTTGGATCCCAGGCGTAAACAAGTTCGACGTGTTTCGCAGATCGAACATCAGCTTCCTCAGGAACAAAATCGCCTAAAATCATATAACAATCAACAATGATACATTTCATATTCAGTTTCAATATTTACATAATTCAAATAAAATTATCACTTACAAATAGTCCTCACATTGGTTTCCCAAATATGAACATCTAGATGGACAGCAGAATCCTTCCCTCAGATGTTAACACATGCAGGTCATATCAGAAGACAGGATGGAAGAGGCTGAACGGTGTCATTCTAACACATATTTAATTAATCTATTAATTTAATTGATTCTTTAATTGATATATAATTTCCACTCCGAGTATATATATACCAAATGTGTGTGGTGATTAAATTTTATTTTACTGCTTGGAGCAAATCAGACCATGTGTTATAACATATTTTTATTCGCCTTCCTCTGGGTCAGCCTCAAGTTTTGGCTTCTGAATATCTGTTTTTTATAATATATGTTTATTTTATTTATTCCCTTTTTCCTATTAGTAGAACTTAATGGGTTTGAGTCTCTTTTCAACATAACTATTTAACATGCTATATGCATGGAGTTTGCAGTTAGATTAATTGGCTTACCCCCAAATTGACCTTAGACTGTATTAATGCCATATGACTATGGTAGGGACATTAGATTGTGAGCTCCTCTGAGGGACAGCTAGTGACATGACTATGGACCTAATGAAATGCATTTTACAGTGTTGTGTCAAAAAGGTTCAGAAATGATAAAAGGAGACCACAGAAAATCTTTTTGTTATAAAAATACCTGTCACTTTATTACTATTAGATTGTTTCTGCTCACCACATGTGGTGTCCTGCTGTCACGGGGACAGAAAGTGAGTTGAGTTCTCTCCAGGAGGTCACACAGCAGAAAATCAATGAAAATTGCTGTGGCAGGGATTTTGGAGATTAATGGCCAGCATGCTACACAGGCAGAGCATGGAGAATACTTACAAGTGACTACTTGTCGGGGCTGCGTCCCCAGGCAGGTGGCAGGAGATTACCTGGGGGCAGAGTCTAAGTGTCTCCCGGTCATCACCAGAGCACCCGGCAAGGGGTGATGGGCTGATTACACTAGTTGCCACCGGACTACTTTGTGAGGTTTGAACCTCAAAGCTCTTCCCACCAGAGGTGAGGGGAACAAAGGGCTCCAGTGTAGGGACAGCCAAGATCGGGTAGTGGGTAGGATGATAGTGAGAGGAAAGGTCTAGACAGACTGAAGTCTGAGAAGGCAGCAGGTAAGCATGGTTCAGGTCCAAGCAGGGGTAAGGGCAGGCGGCATGGAGGAGTAGTTCAGGTCCAAGCAGGGGTCAAGGCAGGTGGCAGGGAGGAGTAGTTCAGGTCCAAGCAGGGGTCAAGGCAGGCGGCAGGGAGGAGTAGTTCAGGTCCAAGCAG